>NC_063046.1:1215670-1278170 GCF_018812025.1 Megalobrama amblycephala
CGGTGTCTGCGCTCCGGCAGCGTGTGCATCTGTGTGCACTGCAGCGCTCCGCGTGTCAACGGCCTTGTGCGGCCCGGGGGAATTAATTATACTCTGAGCCGAGAACCGCAGCACAGCAATGAGACACACGAGAGCGTTTCTGAGCTCACACACACTCAACACCATGAGAACTGAACACCAAAGACCTAATCAGACAGTCTGATGACAGAGAGAAACACGCAGAGAACTACTGTGATTTCTGATAAACATCCGGTCCAAACTCCAGCTTATTCTGAACAACAATCATCGACTCGCAGGACGATAAACTGAGAATCCAACAGTGTGATCACTGGTGAAGGTCTTCAGTCTTATGTAATTATGGGACATCTGAAATGTCAGTGAAGCTAGACTATGAGATCTCCTCCATCATGGAGGACGAGACGCTGCTCTCTGATTGGTTCAGATGTCCTCAAACTGGTTTGATGCTGAAACTGAAGGACATTCCTGATGACGTCTCTGAACACACACCCGCTCACTTGAGCTTGTGTAACGCGTTCACTGCGGCCGTCTACACGTCTCATTCACGCTTTCTTCTCTCTTTTTGATCTCTCTGAGCATGAAAGGAAGCGAGAAGAAAAAAGAAAGAGAGCGAGTGAGCCAGTGTTCCTTTACATAACAGAGGGATGCTGGCGCTGCAGTCTGGAACTTTTAATTGGTGCTCGGATTCCACTGCGGAATGAACTGATGCACACCTGGAGCTGATGCTGACAGAACGGTGTGTGTGTGTGTGTGTGTGTGTGTGAACCACCACATTTTAGGTTTTTAATCATTCCTAAATTGCCCCTTCGATTTTGCGCCGCTCTGCCGTCAGGATAATTACTCCATTACGTCCTTGATTGTGTCACAGTAATTAAGAACCCCGGAAACACCAAATATTGATCAGATGGAACTGAACCTCACCGGCTTCACTAGCTCAGCTATTGAGTTAGTCAATAGTTTAGAGATCGGTTGGTAAGATTTTTTTATGTTTTCTAGCGTCTAGCGTGTGTTTATATAAACTGACTGTGATGGTAGTTTTTGCTGCTAAATGGAACAAACAGTCTTAAATGTGCCAGAAAGAGCTGATACAATCAACCATCAGAGGATCCTGATGAATATTTGCATACATTCAATGATTAGTGAATTAATCTGAATTATTTACAATTGCTGTGTACTCAGCACATAAGATTTACATCCTAAACAAACAAGCTATATTGAATAATGAGAGTGAATGAGAGCTGGTGTCATAATGATGCTGCATCATCCTCAGACTCTCATCAGCTGCTCAATCAACCCAACGCTGCTCATATCAGACTGTCTCTGCTCTGCTGGTTAAAGATCTGAGCTGCTAAACAAGCAGATTTATCCTCATTCATTACAAGTAAACCATGAGCGCTGTTCACCTCTACAGCCAGCTCTATGAAGCAGTTGAACATCATCATCACTGAGGAGCTGTTTCTAAACACCATGAGTTCTGCGTTAGTCTATGAGTGGGTGATTTTCCCTGCTATCATTTCATGCATCTGCACAGCACTGACTCAAAGAACAACAGATGTGTGTCTGTGCTGAGCAGATGTGCTGCTGTATTTGCAGATATAATGAAGCGCACACGTGAGCTTGATTAAATAATCGTCTTGTCTATCAAATGTCTAAACTCTAGATTATAAATCTATGGCAACCACTCACATCATTCTAAAATACCCACAATACCCTATTAACTGCATAGCAATGCGCAATAAACCACTCAGAAGAGTTTAGCAACTGCATAGCAACACCCTGGCAACCACCCAGATAACCCCATTAGGCAAGGCAAGTTTATTTGTATGGCACATTTCATACACAATGGTAATTCAAAGTGCTTTACATAAAGAAGAACCAAATACATAATAATAAAAACGGAATGCATAAGAAATAGAAATAACAGTAAAAACAGAGAATTACACTATCTGGATGGAAGAGCTAGGAAGTTTCAGGGAGTTTTTTGTTGTCCGTCAGAGCGGATTTAAATGGATCTTCCTCACACGTCAGGACCGCTGTCTAGCTCTACCTGTTTAGGCACTTCGAACTGATACACAGTTTCAATCTCCCCTTTTGCCAAGACACCTCAAACTGCGCCACACAGCCCCAATCCCCCTTCTGGAGATATTTTAACTATGCACCACAGCTCAAATTTCCCCTTTGGAAAATACCTCAACCAATGTGTTTTGATTTCCGGAATGTGTTAATCACGTTGCCTTTGCAAGTGATCGCAATTCCCCTTAGAAACCCCTTCCACGTACCACAGAGTCAGATAGCCCAACCATCATGGCAATGTAACCACATAGCAATGTAAAATAAACTACTTGGCATACTGTATCTTCATAACTGCATAGCAACCCCCTGGCAACCACCCAAAAACACCCTAAAATACACATAAAACCATAAACACACAGAACACCATAGTAACTGCCTAGCAATGTGCAATAAACCACCGAGAACATTTTAGCAACTGCATTGCAACACCCTAGCAACCACCCAAAACATCCTAAAATACAAAGAACACCTTAGTAACTGCATAGCAACACCCTAAAATACCCAAAACACAATAAACCACCCAGGAAACCATAGTAACTGCATAGCAATGTGCAATAAACCACTCAGAACACCTTAGCAACTGCATAGCAACACCTTAACAACCACCCAAACCACCCTAAAATACCCAAAACACCCAGAACACCATAGTAACTCCATAGCAATGTGCAATAAACCACTCAGAACACCTTAGCAACTGCATAGCAGCGACCCAAAATACTCTAAAATACCCAGAACACCATAAAACACCCAAAAACCCTAGTAATTGCATAGCAATGTGCAATAAACCACTCAGAACACCTTAGCAACTGCATAGCAACACCCTAGCAACCACCCAAACCACCATAACACACCCAAAAAACCCTAGTAATTGCATAGCAATGTGCAATAAACCACTCAGAACACCTTAGCAACTGCATAGCAACCACCCAAAATACTTTAAAATACCCAGAACACCATAAAACACCGCTAAACCCTAGTAATTGCATAGCAATGTGCAATAAACCACTCAGAACACCTTAGCAACTGCATAGCAACACCCTAGCAACCATCCAAACCACCATAAAACACCCAAAAAACCCTAGTAATTGCATAGCAATGTGCAATAAACCACTCAGAACACCTTAGCAACTGCATAGCAGCGACCCAAAATACTCTAAAATACCCAGAACACCATAAAACACCCAAAAACCCTAGTAATTGCATAGCAATGTGCAATAAACCACTCAGAACACCTTAGCAACTGCATAGCAGCGACCCAAAATACTCTAAAATACCCAGAACACCATAAAACACAGCTAAACCCTAGTAATTGCATAGCAATGTGCAATAAACCACTCAGAACACCTTAGAAACTGCATAGCAACACCCTAGCAACCACCCAAACCACCCTAAAATACCCAAAACCCTAGTAATTGCATAGCAATGTGCAATAAAACACCCAAAAAACCCTAGTAATTGCATAGCAACTACCCAAAATACTCTAAAATACCCAGAACACCATAAAACACCGCTAAACCCTAGTAATTGCATAGCAATGTGCAATAAACCACTCAGAACACCTTAGCAACTGCATAGCAACACCCTAGCAACCACCCAAACCACCATAAAACACCCAAAAAACCCTGGTAATTGCATAGCAATGTGCAATAAACCACTCAGAACACCTTAGCAACTGCATAGCAACACCTTAACAACCACCCAAACCACCCTAAAATACCCAAAACACCCAGAACACCATAGTAACTCCATAGCAATGTGCAATAAACCACTCAGAACACCCTAGCAACTGCATAGCAACCACCCAAAATACTCTAAAATACCCAGAACACCATAAAACACCCAAAAAACCCTAGTAATTGCATAGCAATGTGCAATAAACCACTCAGAACACCTTAGCAACTGCATAGCAACACCTTAACAACCACCCAAACCACCCTAAAATACCCAAAACACCCAGAACACCATAGTAAGTCCATAGCAATGTGCAATAAACCACTCAGAACACCTTAGCAACTGCATAGCAACCACCCAAAATACTCTAAAATACCCCAAACACCATAAAACACCCAAAAAACCCTAGTAATTGCATAGTAATGTGCAATAAACCACTCAGAACACCTTAGCAACTGCATAGCAACACCTTAACAACCACCCAAACCACCCTAAAATACCCAAAACACCCAGAACACCATAGTAAGTCCATAGCAATGTGCAATAAACCACTCAGAACACCTTAGCAACTGTATAGCAGCGACCCAAAATACTCTAAAATACCCAGAAGACCATAAAACACCCAAAAACCCTAGTAATTGCATAGCAATGTGCAATAAACCACTCAGAACACCTTAGCAACTGCATAGCAACACCCTAGCAACCACCCAAACCTCCCTAAAATACCCAAAACACCCAAAAAACTCTAGTAATTGCATAGCAATGTGCAATAAACCACTCAGAACACCTTAGCAACTGCATAGCAACACCCTAGCAACCACCCAAACCACCCAAACCACCCTAAAATACCCAAAGCACCCAGAACACCATAGTAACTCAATTATATTCAGACTCTGTCCGTGTGCTTCTATTCTCCCGTCATGTCGACGCTCAGCGCACGAGCCTCACGGCGCTCAAATCACAGCCTTTCACACATCAGCAGCTCCCTCCACCCAAAACAATGCTGGGATTCTGTCAGGCCCGTCAGCCAATCACAGTCTCCGTCCAGGTGCGAGACCTTTACCCGGCACAATGTCACGCTCTGATCTGATGTCACGCTGTGACAGGTAATTACAGCGAGAAAGAAGCAGCTCGAGGTCCAGGCCCATCTATAATTAACAGTCTGAGCACACGGAGCCCAAAACACCACACATTTCACTCAAAAATCAGCTGAAATTATAGAACCAGTACCATTGTGAAGGAGTGAAGGAGTTCCTGCGTCAGACTCACTCGGACAGAAGGTGATCTGAGTTCATTGATGGTTAACACTCGCTCATATTCTGATCACGCATCTGAGATCCATCTACAGCAGCACAACACTGCGCTTGCTTAGAGAAGAGCAGGTTCTGACAGTCTAACAGGGTGATATTGTGTGCAAAACACAAAATGTCTGACATTCGTGAACCTGCAGAGGTTTTTCACCGTTCACACTCGTACAGACGACAGCTCTGTCTTATTTTGTTGAATTTTTAACATTCTTAAATAAAGATACATTTACTGGAGAAGCAAAATGTTTTATGACATTATTTTCTGAGAAAATGTATCAAAATTAAGTGAGTTTATCCTTAAAAAATAAAAAGATAAGTTAACTAACCTCATAGCTGTATTATATTATAGCTGTGTATCAGTGTCACACGGACGTTACTTGACACACTCGTCTCTGATCACAGAACACTTCCTGACTGTAACAAAACAAGAGTTTTCTGTGAAGCTGCTTTGAAACAATATGTATTGTGACAAGCGCTGTATAAATAAAGTTGAATTGAAGTGAACTGAAACACACACAGGCCGTGACTGGAGGCCGCCGCTCTGCAGTGACGCGTGTGTTATTTGTTTGTTTGTGTGTCGTCGTGAGATGACTGCAGGGAACTGCTTCACTAAACAGCGTCAGTCTGTGCAGCATCAACACACACTTCAGCACCAAACAGAGCAGATGAGCCGACGAGACAACACAAACAAACACACGCTCAGACCGACCGACAACACCAGCAGAAACAACACAAACAGCAGCAGAAAACACACAAACACCAGCAGAAAACACACAAACACCAGCAGAAACAACACAAACACCAGCAGAAAACACACAAACACCAGCAGAAACAACACAAACACCAGCAGAAAACACACAAACACCAGCAGAAACAACACAAACACCAGCAGAAAACACACAAACACCAGCAGAAACAACACAAACACCAGCAGAAAACACACAAACACCAGCAGAAACAACACAAACAGCAGCAGAAAACACACAAACACCAGCAGAAAACACACAAACACCAGCAGAAACAACACAAACACCAGCAGAAAACACACAAACACCAGCAGAAAACACACAAACACCAGCAGAAACAACACAAACACCAGCAGAAAACACACAAACACCAGCAGAAACAACACAAACACCAGCATTAACAACAGGAGCGAGAGCTCAGGGTCATGACACTGTTTACAGTCACATTTGTACTAATGTTTACTGACATGCAGAACTCTCAGCATCACACATAAACATCAACACTGCATCTGGAAATAATAGTAATAATAATATGAATAATAATAGCAGTAAATAATAAGAATAATAATGAATAATGGTGACAATAAATAAATAAAAAAATAATAAATAATTTAAACAATAAATGCATACATAAATAATAATAATAATAATAATAATAATAATAAAATAATAATTAGTAATAGTAGTAATAGTAATTAAGTAAATGAATAACAATTATAAATAAATTAATAATAATAATAATAATAAACACTACTACTACTACTACTAATAATAATAATAATAATATTAAAATATTAATAATAAAGTAAATAATAATCATTAGAAATGCATAAACAAGCAAACAAACAAATACATTTAAATTCAATTCAATTCACATTTATTTGTATCATTTCAAAGCAGCTTTACAATAAATAATGAATAATAATAAATACTACTACTACTACAACTAATAATATTGATAATAATAATAATAATAATAATAATAAGTAAATAATCATTAGTAATGCATAAATAAATAAATTAACAAATAATGATAATAATAACTACAATAACTACAATAGTAAAGTATTAACAATAATAATAAAGTACATAAATAATCATTAGTAATGCATAAATAAAGTAATAATAATAATAATAATAATACCAGTGATAGTAAATAAATCAATAAATAATAAAAAAAAAAATTAAATAAAAATAACTAATAATAATAAGTAGTAGTAGTAATAATAACAATTATGTAAATAAATAATCATTAGTAATAAATAATCATATTAAATAAGTAAAATAATGCTTAATAATAATAATAATAATAATAAATAAATAATACTACTACACATAATAATAATAATAATAATAATAATAATACAAAATGAATAATAAAATATGAATAATTGCTAGGAGGTTGCGGCATGATAAAACAAAAGTGAAAAACAGTGAGCTCTAATCTGATTGGCTGACTTCTGTAAAGCACTCTGGGTATTTTATCAGTCTGTCTGTACACAAAATAATGTTGACAAGGCGTCAGATTGATAATGATAATGCAAATGCATTTGAGGAAGAACTAATTATTGGATTTTCTTAATGAGATTTCCTTCAGACGAGTGTGATCCAGTGATTCAGGCGTCAGCAGCAGCTGTGTTCAGAAGTGTTCACCCCACATCATCAGTGACATCATTAAAACGCCTCATTACTATGAGAGTACCTCATTAGTACCGTTACGCTACATTTTAGTACTATATTAGTACCTACTCAGGCAGTACGTGATTTCAGACGCAGCGGAAATTTTGGGGTAAAACATTTCCATGATCAGTGTAAATTAAGCTATATACTTGGGTATATTTGCATATTCATAAAGCGGCAGCCAATCATCAGCGAGTCTCAGTATGTGTGAAGAACCTTACAGTGCACAGATCTAAAGCCTCCAATGAGAACATCTGCATGATTCTCTCAGACCAGGCTTGTGTTTAGTGTCCATCAGTCCATCATCTCAGATAAACTGGTAAATTTCGTCAAGCTTCGTGAAGGACACGCATCTGTAACGAGAGAAGCTCAGAGAACCGTCTCTATCATGACTGAAGCTTCAGCGTCTCACCGAACTGATTCAACACAGTCCTTCATCTGTGCTGCAGAGTCAGAGTTTCACCCGCAGCGGCTGCAAACAATCACTTCAGTGGCTGCAGAGGCTCGAATGTTCATTAACATGCATGAGGAGAGAGAGGAATGAAACAAACATCAGGTGCAGAGATGAAGAGAACGAACACAGAATCACAAACGACTCTGAACTGATTCAAAAAACCGTTAGATGCACCTCCAGCTGCCAAGATTCATAACGAAGCCACAAAATTGTCTTTGATTAGATATTAACACATTTACTAATATGCATGCATATTAAAATTTATGCAAGGAGACTTTGTTTAAATTAACCATTCAAATGAACTGAACTGATTAACTAAAATTAATTGAATTCCCAATAATCCAATAGAACTGATTCACTAAAATTCCCAATCTTCCAAAATAAACGATGCACCAAAATGAATTAGAATCACAAATGTCCACTAAAACGAACCAGACTTTTAATCATCCATTGAATTTATTCACCAAAATGAATTTGACTCACAATCATCCAAATGAAAAAAAAAAAACGAATCAGTCCAAATTAACTGATTCACTAAAACGAATTAAACTCCCAAGATGAAATCGCGTACTGTTGAGTAGGTACTAGATTTGAATTTAAATTTACGTCACGCCCGTTGAAAAAGTACGTTCTAATATATAGTACGAATGCGTGTAGTATGAATGAATTCGGGTATCCGCCATGTTGTTACTGTCACATGACCTACAGCGTCAGTTATGTCCCTTCAACTCCATTCACAGATCCTCTGCCGTGGCCTCATGGGATGGGAAAGAGTCCATTGTATGCACACTTCAGAATCTCACCGGAAGCAGTAAGTCATCTGAGTACTTTTTTCCGAATATTATGAACTATGAGTTTTTTTCCGTACTGTACAGTAGAGAAGCATTCGATTTTGGATGCAGCGTATCTTCCAAATGAACAGATTCATCAAAATGAATTAGACTCTCAACTGTCCAAAAGAATTGATTCACTGAAATTAATCAGATTCTTAATCATCCAAAGAATTAATTCACCAAAATGAATTCAAATGACTCCAAATCATACAAATGAAATGATTCACTAAAATGAACTGGAATCCCAATCATCCAAAACAAACTGATTCACCAAAATGAATTAGACTCCAAATTGTTTAAATGAATTGATTCACTAAAATGTATAAAAACTACCTTAATTCTATGAGACATTTTGTCTCAAAGAGTTAAAAATATTCTAATATTCTACGCTAAGACAAAAACTCAGTGGTCAATGTGAAAGAATCACTTGAGTGATTCGAGACCGAGGAGCTCCAGACCGGCACACCGATGCATTCTGGGAGTTGTGTTCACCTGCAGATACAGCAGAGGCGTTCTGACTGAGTGCCCTTAAAAACACCATCAGACCCACTCAAGGACACCTGAAGAGAGGTTGCTATGGGCAACCAGGCCAAAATTGTGTGTGTGTGTGTGTGTGTGTGTGTGTGTGAGCTTGAAACCAGGACTATTAGATAATAGCAGAATTTAATGAGAAAGTCTTAAATATTTCATCTAATTATAACGTCTTTAAGAACGAGTACAGTAGTTATGGGTGTGATTACACACACAGTTACACACATGTGCTGCAGTTAAACACACATCCAAACGCCAGAAACACTAAACTATTAATGACACACACAGCATCTATATCTGCTGCTGAGGAAAAACCTTTAAACGCAGACTCTCTCTCTCTCTCTCTCTCTCTTCAGTAATGTATTCATGGAGGCGAAACTCACAGACATATAATTATTGATTCTGTCTAGATAATTAATTCTGGGCCGTGTTTGAAATGACACATGCCACCTCCGGTTCTCCTCACACACACACACACACACACACACACACACACACACACACACACACACACACACACACACTGAGTAATCACTCAGGAACAACTCTGAAACGAACACCAAGAAGTTCAGAGCAGCACTGAAGATGTTTCTGTCAAGCTGAAGAAACACACACTGTCACAGAGACACGAGGAAACAGAGAAACAGATTTTATTTTCCTCTCTATTATGACAAGAACAAAATAAATCTGCTGGATTCGTTCCATTGAAAGAGTCGCAGTAAATTTAAATTATGAAAGAGCTGCAGGACCTTCATAAAAACACCAGTGAATCAGTTCATTCAGAGTTTGATTCATTTTAATGAATCAGTTTGGTCAGACTTCTTGTTTTTTTATTTTAGCTTTCTATTCATCAAAGAATCTTGTATCACACATAAATGTTTCATAAATGAATATAATCATAAATATTTCTTGAGCATCAAATCATCATATCAGAATGATTTCTGAAGGATCATGTGACACTGAAGACTGGAGTAATGATGCTGAAAATTCAGCTTTGATCACAGGAATAAATTACACTTTACTATATATTCACATAGAAAACAGCTGATTTACACTGGAATAATATTTCACTGCTTTACTGTATTTTTGATCAAATAAATGAGCAGAAGAGACACATTTAAAACATTTCAAAATCTGACCGACCACCAACTTTGTGTCCCTCAAAGACGTCAGAAGGTCATGAAGCAGCCAGAGCTTCACTTAAACACTTAAACCAGCTCCTGAAGCATCACTTTAGGCCTCTGAACAGAAACTACTTTAAAATAGAGAAATGATTGGATTAAAAATGATTCCATCAAGCAAAACTCCAGTTGGCGTTAATCAGGTTTGTAGACGTCAGTCTGAATGAGATAATCGGATAAATCAGACTCCTAAACACACAGCATCAATCACGACGCTCTCCACCGCCATCTGTCCATTCATCAATGGAAATAAACAGAAGAACTGCTGCACTTACTACTGCCACACCTGCCGATGAAACACAGATTAATCCTTATTAAAGTTACAGATGTTATTCAGTCAAGATCACAGTGTGATTGTTCGTTGTCTTTTGTTGTTTGAATAACATTAACCCTCTGGAGTCTGAGGCTGATTTGGGGCCTGGAGAAGTTTTGACATGCCCTGACATTTGTGCTTTTTTCAGTTGTTCATAAACATATAAATGACAAAAGTGTCATTACACTGTATTCAGCACAAACTAGGCTACAATAATATGTGAGGAACATGTATGTACATGTTTGTGTTTTGAAGGAATAACATTTATGCGTGGTTATTGAAAAAACAAAAAACTTAAGTCACTGAAATAAGGCCAAAAAAAGTATAGTAAATCTGTGTTCACAAGACTTCTGGGTATTGGAGGTTGTAAACTAGAGTTTTTGCTTCAAAATTATGTAAAAATTATGCTGCCTACTCCTTCATATAAAACAATATATTGATTTAGTTTTTGTAAGACACTTTTTGCCAAGAAACACAGTATGCGTGGAGGCGTGAATCTGCATGAATAATGGGCCATTTACACCTGAGAAGACAAAAGAATCACATAATAATGACCTGAAATGACTTGCATATTAATGAGGCATTTCAGTCAGGTAGACTGTGAAAAAAACCTTCTGTGATGTCTCAAGCTCATCATGATATATGAAACATACAGAAAAATATTATTACAATATAAAGTAATGGTTTTATATTATACTTTAAAATATAATGTATTTCTGTGATGCAAAGAGTCTGAATATAGGCTTTTAGTTTAAAAGCATGCACATTTGGAGAAATATTGGATTCTCATATGCTTATGTCAATTTTCTATACAGAGGAGTTATATTTATTTAATATTCATTGTCATTACTATGAGCGCTGGTGTTTTCAATTCATCCTTGAAGTCGGAGGGCGCTCTCTGTGCATTTTTAGTCCACAAATTCATCTAAAAGAAGAAGAGGCTATTCCATGAATGGAGTTTCCAATTCATACTGCAGCCGGAGGGCGCTAAAGAAACAAAAACTCATCTAAAATTCATCTATAGAAGAAAAGAAAACAGGAACTAACTGCATGTCTTCTAGAGCTCCCTAACCATGACTTTTACATCCAGATAAACACTTTTCAAGACAATAAATACACGATTGAGACGATGAATGCATGTATTGCCTCTGAATTTGCGTCTGAATAGCGCTGGCTCCGTGGGCGTGGCCGCATTAGCGGATAATGAGTTGAATCACAGACTTCTGACATGGCTCTCTTTTCATACAGATTACATAAACACAGAAGGTTTGTTTTCGATTTGACTTACACGATTTAAAACCTGACATCTTAACGTTTTTTTAGACATAAGTTTAACTTTTCTGTGATTAGTATTCACTAAGTTACAGTTCATTTTCTGAGAACTATCAGATTGGACTTCGTTCAGAGGGAGAGGAGAAATCACGCATCATGTTAGTTTTCTTTATTTTACAAAAAGCACAACATTGTGTTTTTACTCTGAGTGTACACAAATAAAAGAAGATATTCTATAGTTTCAATTGATATATTACTTATGTCTCTATGACAAAAAATGACGGAGTATTTTAAGTCTGTTTTGCTGCAATGTGAAAAAAACCTGCAAAACACGCCGGCGTGTTTTCAGACCTCAGAGTGTTAATGACTATTAGGTTGCTGTCACTTTAAGAGCTGATGCACAGATCCAATATACTGATACACAACCGTTCAATTAAGACATAACTGACTGTGTTTACTAGGATACTCACCAAGACGGGCATTTTGACTTAATTTTCTTTGAATATGTCGCAAGAAGAGTAGCTCAGTTCAGTATTCCCGCACTGGGCTTGCGCTTTGGATGTTTGTGCATAGAAAACTTTCCATAAAGGCCGCAAATAATGAACTGAGCTCCCTTTCTCATCTTCTTGAGCTTGAATATTTAAGTTGGCAAAGCTTAAAACATTTGTGATGATGCAGCATCAACTGTCCTGAGCGTTGTTCATGTTTGTTCACGGTCTCACAATTTTGCATTGTTAGAATTCATAAAAATGTCTCTGGCCAAACGGCGATTGACACGATATATATATATACTCACTCTAACACTGATTTTTACTGGTATTTGGCGCTTGACGAGTGTTGATTTTAGGCCCTGGCTGCATTCATCTCTGTTTAAAGAAGAAGAGCATGTCTGTAAAAACACCCAGTTGTGACTGATATCTTCACACACACTTTCAAACCACAAGAGTGTTCAATACCCCTGAATATCGACCGCATGATCAATGACCACCGATACTGACCTTGAACCAGCAACACACCCTGCTGTCAGATCAGCCCTTCATTAACATGGAGAAACAACCACTTCAGCTGCATCCACATGTTTCATAACCACATCAGCAGATCAATCCTGCTCTCTTCACCAGAATACATGCTTTCAAAGAGCATCTTGAGCTTCAATGGAAGAACAACATCTGACCGTCTGCAAAGAATCACATAATCAATGACATTTGATGATAGATCCGACATCCCTCCGATCAAATCTTCTGATGCATGAGTATTCGATCGCAGCAGCGTGAGAGCTAAACACGTTAAACACACACAAACACACACACACACCGCAGAGGATGATGAAACATCTCCCATGATGCTCACTGAGAGGCCGGCTCCATATGGACTAGCATCAGCAAACGCTGCAGAAACAGCGCCCAAGGACACAAGCAGCACAGCCAACACCACACTGACACACAGCCAGCGACCAGAAACACTGGAGAGTCATGAAGAGCTGTACTTTACTGCATGTCCATGAGGGCAATCCGAAGCAGGATATTAAACAACTCAAACAGACGGAGAGTAACATTCCCAAAACGTTCTGGCAAGGTTCTCTCAAAGTTAAAGGATTAGTTCACTTTCAAATAAAATTTTCCTGATAATTTACTCACCCCCATGTCATCCAAGATGTTCATGTCTTTCTTTCTTCAGTCGAAAAGAAATGAAGGGGATTATTCCAGGATTATTCTCCTTTATAGTGGACTTCACTGGACTCCAGACGGTTGAAGATCAAAATTACAGTTTCAGTGCAGCTTCAATGAGCTTTAAACAATACCAGACGAGGAATAAGAGTCTTATCTAGAGAAACCATCGCTCATTTTCAAAAAAAAAAATTAAATGCATATGCTTTATATAAACAAATGATCGCCTTCCGAGTGGTTTTGCCAAAACCGCACTTTCATATTCTTCAGTAAGCTGTATGTCCTACGCCTTCCCTATTCTACTTACGGAACGAACGCGGTGCCAGTTCCAATTTTTTTTCCGTAAGTAGACACAGGGAAGGCGTAGGACATACAGCGTAAGCTTTTTGAAGAATATGGAAAGCGGAACCACTTGGAAGGCGATCATTTGTGTTATTAACTCCCTGAGGTCTGAAAACGCGTCGGCGCGTTTTGCAGGATTTTTTTCACATTGCAGCAAAACAGACTTAAAATACTCCGTCATTTCTTGTCATAGAGACATAAGTAATATATCAATTGAAACTATAGAATATCTGCTTTTATTTGTGTACACTCAGAGTAAAAACACAATGGTTTGCTTTTTGTAAAATAAAGAAAACTAACATGATGCGTGATCTCTCCTCTCCCTCTGAACGAAGTCCAATCTGATAGATCTCAGAAAATGAACTGTAACTTATGAATACTAATGACAAAAAAAAATGACACTTACGTCTAAAGAAACGTTGAAATGTCAGGTTTTAAATCGTGTAAGTCAAATCGAAAACAAACATTCTGTGTTTATGTAATCTGTATGAAAAGAGAGCCATGTCAAAATTCTGTGATTCAGCTCATTATCCGCTAATGCGGCCACGCCCACGGAGCCAGCGCTATTCAGACGCAAATTCAGTCAATACATGCATTCATCGTCTCAATCGTGTATTTATTGTCTTGAAAAGTGTTTATTTGGATGTTAAAGCAATGGTTAGCGATCTCTAGAAGACATGCCGTTAGTTCCTAGTTCCTTTTCTTCTTTATATGAATTTGTGGCCTAAAGGTGTACAGAGAGCGCCCTCCGGCTGCAAGTATGAATTGAAAACACAGTATCCAGCACTCATAGTGATGACAATAAATATTACTCTTCTATGTAGAAAACTGACATAAATATATAAGAATCCATCAATATTTCTCCAAATGTGCATGTTTTTAAGCTAAAAGCCTATATGAAATGCCATAGAGGTAACATAATTGTTCAGACACTTTGCATCACAGAAATACATTTTATTTTAAAGAATATAATAGAATACCATTATTTTAAATTGTAATAATATTTCACAGTATTGCTGTTTATGATGAGCTGAGACATGATTACAGAGGGTTTTTTTCACAGCCTACCTGACTGAAAGGCCTCATTAATATGCAAGTCATTTCAGGTCATTATTATGTGATTCTTTTGTCTTCTCAGGTGAGAATCACCCATTATTCATGATGATTCACACCTCCACACATACTGTGTTTCTTGACAAAAACTAAATCAATATATTGTTTTATATGAAGGAGTAGGCAGCATAATTTTTACATAATTCTGAAGCAAAAACTCTAGTCTACAACCTCCAATACCCAAAAGTCTTGTGAACACAGATTTAATATATTTTTTGGCCTTATTTCAGTGACTTAAGTTTTTTGTTTTTTTCAATAACCACGCATAACATGTACATACATGTTCCTCACATATTATTGTAGCCTAGTTTGTGCTGAATACAGTGTAATGACACTTTTTCCATTAATATGTTTATGAACAACTGAAAACAGGACAAATGTCAGGGCATGTCAAAACTTCTCCAAGCCCCAAATCAGCCTCAGACTCCAGAGGGTTAAAGCATATACAGTTGTATTTTTTTCGAAAATGAGCGATGGTTTCTCTAGATAAGACTCTTATTCCTTGTCTGGGATCATGTAGAGCTCTTTGAAGCTGCACTGAAACTGTAATTTTGACCTTCAACCGTTTGGAGGCCAGTGAAGTCCACTATATGGAGAAAAATCCAGGAATGTTATCAAAAACCTTCATTTCTTTTCAACTGAAGAAAGAAAAACATGAACATCTTGGATGAAAATCATCAGAAAAATTTTATTTGAAAGTGAACTAATCCTTTAACGTCAATAATGTTCAATTAAAGTTATCTGGATTTTAATAATGTTCTCAAAACGTTATCTATACATCGTTCATGAAACATTTATTGAAACATTTTAGCTGGACGTTCTTCTAACGTTACTATTTTTTTCAGATGGAGTAAAGATGTTAGAAGTAACATTCCCATAATACTTCGAATCGAATGTTTCAAAATGTTTCTCTAACGTTCACGTAACCAATTAAAACATTAAAAAACTGGACATTTTAGAACATTTTAAGAGCATTCAGAAATAATGTTTTCATAACTGAACGTTAGTAAAACGTTCTCAGAACATATTGTGAGACTTCACTAAAGGAGTCGCTCTTTCCAGACGCTGACCAGCAGCTGAGCAAAAAACCAGCATAAATCAACACAATACACTGTAGAAGAAAGCTCTGAACAACAGCAAACACATCAATAACTCCTGAATCATTCTTACATCAGCTGAATGAATCTCCTGGAACGCAAGATATTCAAGATGTCTCCTGGAGCGAGATATTCATGAGGTGCTTCAACACTTTCGTCAGCCGTGTTGGATTGATGCTGTCATAAATAAAACACACACTGACACATGAAGAGGGCAGTCACGTGGAATTATGGGCGAGCGCAGTCTGGACGTAACGCCACACCCTGAATGTTTGAAAGGGTTTACACGGATCAAACTGTTACTCATGAAGATGTTCAGCTCTCAAATGTGCATCAAAACAGCATCAGCCAATAACGTTATTCCGGTAACGTTATTAAAATGTTTGTTCAAAGTTATCTAATGTTAGATTACAAAAACATTATTTATATGTTTTTCTGAAACTTTTCGTTTTTTAAATGTTACTACTTACGTTCAGAGAACATTCAAAAGTAACGTTTCCATAATGTTTGAGGAATGGAATGTTCCATTAATGTTTGTATAACCAAGAAAAACATTTTAAACACATTCAGAAATAACGTTTTATAATTCGATGGGAATGTTAGTCAAATATTCTCAGAACATATTTGTGTTATCTGGGATCAGTTCAAAACCTGATGTGAATGAGATGTGGCATCTCTGCTGTGTTCTACTGAAGGAAGAAAGTCTCACGGGTTTGTTACGAGGGAGAGATTGAGAAGGATTGCTTTAAGGGCATCAAGAGACGCCTGCGGTCAGACATGAACCAGCGTTAGTACCCGCTGAACTAGAAACCACCGTCAACACGAGACGGTTCAGCACGGGGTCAGTGTTTTCAGGGCGTTTATGAAGCTCTATTCAAGAGCACAGACACTTCAAACGATTCTGAGAAACTTCCAGCGGAAAATCTCACAGCATTATCATTTTTATTCCTCTCAAGCTGTTTTCTTGTTTTCGCTCCCCCCGAGGCTCACGCTGAACGTTCACCCAGAGCCGTCAGACTCCAGCGCGTTTAGGGTTCCACGGGATGCCTCTACATTAATTATGCAAATTCTGTGCAAACGAAGATGCAAGAGAACTGCAATCTAATCTTGCATGCAGCGGCTGGGGGGAGGCCGTTTGCGAGCAGGTTTGACTAAACACGGGTCAGTAAACCGTCGTCGTCTAAGAGCTGAGAACAATCATCACCAACACAGACACAGTTCAGCACGACTGCGTTCACTGCTGCCAGGACGACGTCAACACCTGACTGAACCCGAACTGAATCAATGAGGTGAGAAAGAGCGAGAGGAACGAGAGAGAGAACAAATATAGAGACGTAACGAGTCAGATGAAGCTCAATCAAACATTCACTGCAGCGCTGCCAGTGTGAGGATTCTCTATTCATATATGAACTGACTGACTCTCTGCAGATTCCACAGCTCGAGCTCAATGTGCAGCTAAAAAGGAAGATTATTCCTTACACAAATCTGGATTTACAGCCTTGCCCCAGAATCTGTCGTCTCTGAGCTCACAGAAGTCCAGTTTTCACAATGTCACTGGTGTTTCAGCACATGTTCATGCACTGGCTGCAGGAGAACAAGCCAAACTAAACTGAGACTGACTCATTCCTGTAGCTCAAGGTCATGGGTTCGATTCCCAAGGATCCAATAAAAAGTACATTTCGCTTGAATGCAATACAAGTTGCTCTGTCTGTTAAATGCATAAATGTAAATCACACACGGTAAAATCCCCAGAGTTAAATCAACTCCTCTCAGAGTACATATGGTCCCTCTCTAAATGGTGTTAAAATAACACTGAAGCAGAGTTAAATTTAATTAGATAATTAAGCAATTAATAAGGCTTTGACTGAAGTCAGTTGTAGTTCTTGTGTTTTTTCTTATTTCTTCAGTGACTCTGCTTGTTAACAGCAGGTGTTCATCACTAATGCGCAATCATCACTTAATTAATTGCTTAATTATCTCATTAAATTTAACTCTGCTTCAGTGTTATTTTAACACTATTTAGAGAGGGACCACATGTACTCTGAGCAGAGCTGATTTAACTCTGGGGATTTTCTGTTGGAGCTGATGTATATATTGCATATTGATTGACCCAAGTTTGATTCCCAACTCTGTACTTTTCCCAATCCCATCCCATTCTCTCTTCCACTTCCCTTCATATGAGTTCTCTATACTATCCTATTTCAATAAAGGCAAAAATGCCCAAAAAATGCACCTTTCTAACAAAGCTGATGTACGTATTGCGTATTGATCGACCCGAGTTTGAGTCCTGACTCAATCCCGGCTCCTTCTCGCTTCCACTTCGCTTCTCTATTACTATCTCAATAAAGGCAAAAAATAAATCTTTAAAATAAAAAATAAAGAATCACACCTTGCAATACAGGGAACACCGCCATTCTGGCACCTACCGTGGCTTCCCCTCGTCAGGAAGGGCATCCGGTTGATGGCGATGGGTACGGTGCCGTGCTTGTTGTGGAAATGGTGAACGTGATGCGTCGTGCTCAGACTGGACGACACTCGAGCCGAGACCGCCGGGCCGGGGAAGGTGAGCAGCGCCAGGGACAGAACCAGCCTCCATAAACCGGACACGCTGGTCCAGAAGGCCCTGGGCGGAGCTACGGCTGGGGCTCGTGGGTAAAGCACTAATCCACTGGTCAGAAGCAAAGCCCTGAGGGCGGAAGAGAAAGGGGGCGGGGCTTCCATGCCACGCCTCCTCACGTGACAAAAACAGGAAGACATGTCAGACCAAGCCGGTATCCATGATTTCTAGATTCCCGCAGCTGGGGAAAATGCCTCAATCATGAGGAACACAAACGATCGTGGCTGATTAGGATTATAAAAAACTGCAAACAGAAAAAACCTTCGGGGATGAAAAAAGACAATTTCCACAATGCAATCCAAAGATGAGGTCGGCCAACCTTCGAAAGCAGAAAAAAACAGGAAAACTGTGTATGTGGTGCAGTTATAACCTCCCAAAACTAATATAAACTAAAACAAACCTCTAGTTAGATCTACATCGACAAACAAAAGCCTCAACCGAACGAGAATCCTGACGGGTTGATCCTCAAGTTTGCCAAGAGCTTGCAGAGGTTATCCATCTAAAGTCCAGAACGCTAGTGCCGAGACACACCATCCTGGATAAAAACTCAAACGCAAGGATAAACCGGAGGGGAAAAGAAAAAACAAAACAAATGAAAGAAAAGCAGGGAACGAGCCCCCGGAGGAGAAACGAGAGGCGGTCCTGTCGACGGATGATCAAACCTCCAGAGACGAGCAGAGACAGAGACGTGAGCTGAAACCAGAGACCAACCAAAATAAATCACGCAGGAGGGACTCCAGCCTCCGAGATGGGAAGAGCAAAACACCGATCCGGCCGTCTCCTCTCAGCTTCATCACCGAAGCAAGCCGCTCCTCTTCCCCACGATCCTCGTCTGCTTCTCAAGGTCTGATTAACTTTATCTTCCTGCCTGGGTAAATCCGTTATCTCCATTCATGGTGTTCTGCGGCGTTCCTTCGGAGAGAGAGAAGGACTCACGCTAATGAAACGGGACCCTGCAGCATCACAGGCTCCATCCTCTCGCAGAACGCCGATCTATCTGTTAGTGACGGCGACCGCGGCAGTGATGCGCGAGAGAGATGTGGCAGTGCTGAAGCTGACGAGACGCTCCGCTCGTGTGAAAGCACAGCCTGAGACTGAGAGAGAAAGAGCGAGACACAGCTGCGGACAGAGAGAGAGGAACGGAGGAGGTGGGAGGGAGCGAGAGAGAGCGAGGGAGGGAGGGAGGCGCTCAGGGAAACACGCGCTTGTTACTGGTTTCTACACTCCATGGATAATTTAGTCACAGTACAAGCCGTGTGTGTATGTATATTCTGAGAGAGAGAGAAACATTCCCAGAGGAAAGACACTGCCATTCATCATGAAAGATCAAGATCAAGTGTGGAGGATCAGGATCTCTCTGGATGGAGGAACAGTGTGAGACACAGACACAGAGCTGGTGTGACCAAGAGCTGCTGTCACTGAAGACCTGCAGATCTGACCACGCTTGAGTCCATGACAAAACACAGCGGTAAAGCTTTCATTCTGACATGAAAATTACAACATACAGAGTCATAATAACATAAGTCTTAATTTTGATTTAAAAAGTCACAATTATGACTAAAATTTGTAATTATGACATACTAAGTCAGTTTTGGTTTTAAAAGTCAAAATTATGACAAAAATATCAAAATCATCAGTCAATTATTACATACTAAGTCATAACTATAAGATTTTTTTAAAAAAAATTGAAATTACAACTGTCATAATTATGACTTTTTATGTCAATTTAAAATTTTAATGTCATAATTATGACTTTTTGTCAATTTCCACTTTTTAATGTCATAATTGACATTTTAATGTTATAATTATGACTTTTTGTCAATTTCAAATTTTAATGTCATAATTATGACTTTTTGTCAATTTCAAATTTTAATGTCATAATTATGACTTTTTGTCAATTTCCACTTTTTAATGCCATAATTGACATTTTAATGTTATAATTATGACTTTTTATATCAATTTCAAATTTTAATGTCATAATTATGACTTTTTGTCAATTTCCACTTTTTAATGCCATAATTGACATTTTAATGCTATAATTATGACTTTTTATATCAATTTTGTGTTCTTAAAGTCTTAATTTTGACTTCATCTCATAATTATGATTTAGTATGCCATAATTTCAACTTCTTATTATGATTCACAAAAGCATGATTGTTTTCTGACGTGATGGAAATGGGCTGAAAGAAGAAGAGAACTGAAGGAGAATCCGGCAGAAGGTTTGGCTGGTCATCACGGGTCTGATAACCTGCTGGATGATGTCATAACCACACCAAAGACCTTCCTCCGGAGCATTGTGGGTAAAATAATCATGACACAAACACAAAAAAACACAATTTAACCGCTAAACTAACAGAGCAGCACGAGGACACCTTCTGTTCCTGACGCACGAGAGAGAAACACGTCATTCAACCTTTTACAAGAGCGACAGAAAGTCAGTCGGTTGACCTTGACCTGACCAGTTTTAATGGCTGTCAACGTGTTTCATTTGAAAAGAATAATTACATGGATAATTTATGAGAAAAACATCAGCTAAAAATACAGCGGCTGTAAAAATGAAACGGCACATTGAGCTGTAAAGAGCCGTGATGATGCGCTGAGTAGGAGGACGACGCGCTCAGATCAACCTGAAGTGGCTTCGTTAGACACTTCTGATGCAAATGAATCTCACTCGCATCTGGATATGATGACGGGATCTGCACTGGATCTCACTCGCGCCCGCTCCACGTCCGAGAGTCGTTTCTAATCTCCACCGGATGGGGTCTGGACCCGCCGCCGGTTGCTCACCTGCGTCCCGGCGCTACAAAAGGCAGCGGACACGCGGTCGCTGGGAGCTAACGCGATTACACACACCTGATCTGAACAGCCTTCCCCTTCCATTACACGCTCCGCCGAGACGCCACCGGCACAAACACACGTCTGGAGCTGCAGATCTGAGCCGGAAACATCTTAACCGCGGCCAGATTCAGCTTCATGGCGGAGGGGATTTACATATCTAATGATCCATAACAACAACTCACACCTGTGATATTCAGCCGATGGAAGCATCTAACTGTTTACACTACAACTGTTTAACAGAAACATTTATTACATTTATTTTTATACCGTTTTTATAAGAGGAGGTTAACTAGGCACACACACACACACACACACACACACACACACACACAGGCATAATGGTTTTCATACTGTACAAACTGTACATTCTCTCCCCTACACTAGCCCTAAACCTAACCATCATTAAAAACATACTAAATGTTTTATTAAAAATGTAAAAATGCAGAATGTTTTCTAAGCTATTTTAAATATGAGGATTCATGAAATGTCCTCATATTTCATGTTTACGCCGTAATACCACTGTAATACCCATGTCATTATACACATTTGTGTCCTCATAAATCACACACACACACACACACACACACTAAACATCATAAAACTCATATATAACTTTCTCTCTCCACAGTTAACGTGACTCATTAACAGAGCAGCTGGCAAAACGTGATTATTTTCACAAAATTAAACTTCAGAATGCCTTCATTTACTAATCACGCACTTAAAACGCATCTCATTTATGAGGCCATTTGAAGAAAAACAAACAATTGTGACTATTTTTTCCCTCATTAACTGTGTTTCTTAAAATAGACTCATAAAGTTGTTCATTAAACCAGCTCCACATTTCATCTGGAAGTTTTTACAAGTTCTTCTGCTATTTCCAGAATACCAGGGTAAAACACATGACGGCTGTTATGTTAGCAGTGCCGTTAGTTCAGTCATAGCACCAGTAACCCCCAGCAAACCACCCAGAACACCCTAGCAACTGCATAGCAACACCCTAGCAACCACACAGAACACTTTAGCAACTGCATAGCAACACCCTAGCAACCAACCAGAACACCCTAGCAACTGCATAGCAACACTCTAGCAACCACCCAGAACACCCTAGCAACTGCATAGCAACACCCTAGCAACCACACAGAACACTCTAGCAACTGCATAGCAACACCCTAGCAACCACACAGAACACTCTAGCAACTGCATAGCAACACTCTAGCAACCAACCAGAACACCCTAGCAACTGCATAGCAACACCCTAGCAACCACCCAGAACACCCTAGCAACTGCATAGCAACACCCTAGCAACCACACAGAACACTCCAGCAACTTCATAGCAACACTCAAGCTACCAACCAGAACACCCTAGCAACTGCATAGCAACACTCTAGCAACCACCCAGAACACCTTAGCAACTGCATAGCAACACCCTAGCAACCACCCAGAACACTCTAGCAACTGCATAGAAACACTCTAGCAACCACCCAGAACACCTTAGCAACTGCATAGCAACACCTTAGCAACCACACAGAACACTCTAGCAACTGCATAGCAACACTCTAGCAACCAACCAGAACACCCTAGCAACTGCATAGCAACACTCTAGCAACCACCCAGAACACCTTAGCAACTGCATAGCAACACCCTAGCAACCACCCAGAACACTCTAGCAACTGCATAGCAACACTCTAGCAACCACCCAGAACACCCTAGCAACTGCATAGCAACACCTTAGCAACCACCCAGAACACCTTAGCAACTGCATAGCAACACCTTAGCAACCACCCAGAACACTCTAGCAACTGCATGGCAACACCCTAGCAACCACCCAGAACACTCTAGCAACTGCATAGCAACACCCTAGCAACCAACCAGAACACCCTAGCAACTGCATAGCAACACCCTAGCAACCACCCAGAACACCCTAGCAACTGCATAGCAACACCCTAGCAACCACCCAGAATGCCCTGCTGTTGTGTCAGTGTGTTTTACTAACAGTGATCTCAGGGTGTCTTCATGAAGCCGTTAGACACTCGTGTGTCTGAGCACATCAAATGTTACAGAACCACAGTCTGACCAGCATTTCACTCGCTCAGCCTCAAACACTCGATCATGTGATCACGTGTCACACAGCAAGAGTTCAGGACGTGGGAACGCTCAGCTCAGCTCAGCTCAGCTCAGCTTCTCTCTCAGATCTTCTGATGAATTGAATCAAGTGTGTCTCCATTCTTCTCTGTCACTTCAGCTTCTATCCCTCATCTTTCACATGAGCTGCTCTTGTCAGCTTACCCACAATCCCTCTCTCCTCTCCTAATGAGCATCTTTCCTCTAATGAGTTTACACTAAACTCCTCACACACGGCGGAAGAGACACAAGACGGTCTGAGTCAGATCTTCAGAAGCAGCGCAGGTGAGAGGGATCAGTGTTCTGATTGGCCAAGGGGCGGAGTCAAGGTGAGGACAGTCCAATCACTGAGACAAATCACTTCGGCCTCAAGCAGATTCATTAATAAACTGACAGCAAAAGACTCAAAATATTCACAAAATAACTATATTAATATACAGCTTCACGGTAATGTACAGGAAATATGAGTCAAATTAAAATTCAGCTGTAAAAAAGACAATAATGTCATTATTCAGCTCAATTCTGTGACAGAAAAAGTCAGAATTATGACATACTAACTCATAATTATGAAACAGAATTGAGATAAAAGGTCGAAATTATTACAAAAAGTCAATTATGAGAATAAAAAAAATATCAAAATTATATAATAAATTGAAATTATGACATACAAAGTTGGAATTGAGAGAAAAGGTAGAAATTATGACATAAAAAGACAGAATTATGAGATTAAAAATTTTTTTTAAATTATGACGTCAGAATTGAGATGAAAAGTCGAAATTATGACATAAAAAGTCATAGTTATGAGATAAACAATTATCGAAATTATATCATAAATTGAAATTACGACATACTAAATCATAATTTTTAATTTTTTAAATCGTACTTTTCATCTTATGAATATGACCTAGTATGTCATGATTTCATAATTCTGATGTGGATTCAGCTGATTGAGTGTGTGAGTCATTCCTGATCTGAGTTCAGTTCTCATGACAGTGTCAGTAATATCACTGAATATGAAGCGTGTTCAGTGTCTTCCTGTCAGCTGACGTGCTTGATGAGCCGCAGACGGTTGTCATGTGATCACAGGTGTGTGTTTCATCAGATTTCAGACAGATCTTCAGAGTTTTCGCTCCACTGCTCTCTGAAACTCCACATCTCCTCTCTGTCTCAGACCGCCGCTGGTTTGGGCTTCTGTCTAGATGTTAATTTAAGACTTCATGGTAACAGCTTTACGGCTCATTCCACATGATCTCCTTCCCCTCGGCGCGTCTGTGTCTGTAATGGTCTGACGCTCCTCTTTCCGGCTGAAGTTTGGGACCAGAACATCTCGCTGTCCAGCTCACATTTCAACAGAACAACCAAACATTTCAATCTCCATCACTGACTTTCATTCTTGAGTGCAAATCACTATCGAGTAATTACATCACATCAGTTCAATTATTTGACTTCAAACAGAATAAAAAGATAAATTATTCCATATGGGTCATGGTTTTGTAACTTTATATAGTCATAACTGAGATCAAAAATCAAAATTATGACATAAAAAGCATTGACTAGCCACTCAGCACTTTCACTGGCCACAGTTTTGACATCGACACCATAAGGGAAAATCTGCCATATAGATATTTTTAATATTATCTCATAATTTGTCAGCAGGTTTATTAGGCTGCTGTCACTTTAAGAGCTGATGCACGGATCCAATATACTGTTACACGTGCATTTTCTTTCTCAACTGTTTATGTTCACTTCAGACAGAACTGGCATTTTGACATTATTTTGTGTGTATTTGACTGATTAAGAGCAATAAGCAGCAATAAAGAACTCAGTTTAGTGCAGAGAGGAGGCTTTATGTGGCACAATTTGAGCGTGAGAACAAAATCTGCAGGAACGAGTCAAATTATGCGCAATACACTAAATTCAAGCTCTGAAACACCAACAATATTCATGCGGAGCAAATGAAACGAGGCGGTTTATAACGAGATGAGACAGAGAGAGAGCAGTCGTGTGTCTATTCTGAGGAAAATGAGTATTGGAAGTGTTTCAGATATTTCTGTATCGATATGTATTGAAAAATCAATATGTTTGACAACACTACATCGCACTTAGTTTATTTTTTCAGATGCCTTTTTAGAAGACCACAATTGAAAAATGTATTTCATATAAAATGGACCTGAACATGAACGACAGACAGAGAGAGAGAGAGAGAGAGAGAGAGAGACGGTTCCTCCTCCAGCTGCTGAAGAATCAGAATCACGACTCACTCTGTGCTGAGATTCACTGACTCACAGAATAAACGAACAAATGATTCAGATTCAGCTCTTCTGAAGGACACGGAGGTGAAGCGAGGGATGATGAACCACTCGACACGTCCATCCATAACTCTGACAGAAACACCGCAGATCTGACTACAAACACCTGATGCATCCAATTATCTGATGAATCATGTCTTGAAATGGTTCGCTGCAGTCTGAAACGCGTGGAGTTAATCAGCGTTCACTCATTTAAGATCCAGCTTTAGTACGTTAAGCTCGACTGTGACATAATGTTTATGATACCACAAATTATTTTCCAAAAAAAAAAAAAAAAGTAGATGAATGCTCACTGTTTCAATAGTTCAGCCACAAGATCTAAACAATACGCATGTTAGCCAGTGAAAACTGAGCTTTTCTGTGCAAGCTGTGAAATATACTGCTTTTCAACTGTGTCATTAACACTAAAATGACTGCAGACGTGATGATTTAAAGCTTTACAGCTCGAGTAACACACAAGATTTAACAGAACAATTACTGTAAGTGCTTTTACTTCCACGGTAAGAGCTTCACCTCAGCGGTTATTCCAGAGAAAACCAGCTGAGACGATCTGACGCCACACATGCTGTCGAACGAGCTCAACTTGTGTTCAACCTGGAGAATTAATCGAATCAAACACATGAGTGAGTCAATGATCATCAAACACATGCGGGACTAATGAATGAACAGAAATCACTGGAGTGATCACACAAGTCCAGCGAAACATGACCTAAAATCACTGCATTCATGTCTCGTGTCAATTTGACAATTTAGTTAAATAATGACAGACGAATCATGAATAAACAGACGGCTCTATTAAACGCTCTGGATGAACACGATGCTACAGTGAACCGATGACGGCGAGCCTGTATCGACACAACTGAGACAGAATAAGAGCTGTGATTCACTTCTAACCATCCAACTGAATCGACTCGAAAGGTTTTGGTTCAATGATTCGTTTTTCATACATTAAAATGCTTTAGTAAAAACTGACCATTTAGGCAAATCAATATGATTCAGTATTTTCCATTTCAGTGAACTGATTCAAAACTTCTGATTCAATGGTTCATTTTTCTTAGTAAAATATCTGAATGCAAGTAGTTGTATTAGTGCATATAAAAGCTCAAAGACACTGTCGTAGCGTGTTTGAATCAGTGACTGAACGGGTCACGACGAAACTCTCTCATTAATGACGTCTGATCCTGTGGATGTAGATGTGAGCTTCACTGGAACACAAACATCTCCAGTTCTCTAGATTAATGCAGATTCTCTCTGTAAATGCGATGAAATATTGATGATTTCCATTGTCTGGCTGCTGTTGTTCGTTCTCGTGTCCTTCTGAACTCACTCGGGTGGGTCTCGCAGACCTCCAGAAACTTCTCCTGAAGCTGACAGAAGATACGAGACTTCTCGAGCGTTTACAGACGTGTGTGGAGCTGTCAGAGAACTTCAGAAGTGCAGAGGTCAAACGCAGCTGGACGCTCCGGTCCGTTTGTCCTCCAGATCTGAGCGTCTCCTGGAGGAGGAACACAGGCCGGTCTAAAGTAAGACGGATGAGGCGATTAGAGCGACTCTGATTGACGCGTCTGTGCAGATGTAGTCATTAGTACGGGTGAATATGAGTGACGAGAGGAGAAACAATCTCCCAAACTGAGCTCGAAATCTCAATGTATTAAAGTCTGTGAAGAGAAATCACGGTAAAGTGTCAGATCTCAACTCTTCTCAGAGATCCCGATCTGATTTCTGCAGCGTTTTTAATTAAATTCAAGCCCTTTTTTAAGAGCTGCACAAATGAAATGTTTGTCCATACGGAACACACAGATTCTTTTACTTAATTAATCAGGCAAATATTCGACTGTGAAACAGGATAACTGCAAGCTTAAAGGGACAGTTCACCCAAAAATGAACATTCTGTCATCATTTACTCTCTCTCATGTCGTTCCACACCTGTACGAATGTCTTTGTTCTGCTGATATTTCGAAGAATGTTTGTAAATAGGCCACTTTGGGGCACCATTGACTACCATAGTAGGACAAATAAAATAATTTCTGTGCTTTAATAATCACATTAGGCCGTATCGTGATTCCTGTTTTTCCATCCCCAAATTCAAGAGCTCTAGAAATGATAATTAACCAGTTTATCTGTCAAATTTGGACACATCTTGGTTAGTCCTACAGTTTTGATTTATAGCAATTTTAGAGTCCAAATTAGTTTCCAAAATATATATTTTGTATATAATACAAATGGCCAGTTTTACTAAACAAGGCAAATTTGCGTTAAAAGCGCAATTCCATAAAAGCGCCGATGGTGATTTAGACACAGACACAACATCTCATTTCCATAATGATCAACACAATCCACCGAGCGCAGCGCAAATTACCGTTTGTTTTAAGACACGCTTTTTTGGGCGTTAAATAATGGGGCGAACACCAGTAAACTGACAAGTACAAACATTACTGAATCATATTGCGTGATTCATTTAAATACTCTCCTCCCATAAATTTAGTGTCTGAAAGGGAAACTCCTACAAATGCATATGTAATAAGCTCATCCGCAAAGATAACTGCGTCCACGCCTCCTCAGCGCTAATCTCTCACTGCGTGTCTTTAGTAAGGGTTTGCGCTGGTGTAAGCTGTCAGTAAATCTGGCCCAAAGTGTTTAGTTCAGTACATTCGCTTGATAGTAGACTTAAACTTCTGTAACATTTTTACTTTGCTTCTGCAATGATCAGTGTTGATTTAACCCTCCGGTCCTCTCTGTTTAGGGGTCACACTTGGCTCCTTTACAGTCACAAGTGACTGAAGCTTTGAAATGTAACTTTTTTTTTCCAGGAAAACCAAAGTAATGTATTTTTGTTCAATAATATTTTTTGATTATTATGTAGAATTTTGAGAGGATTTTTTGATACTATGCAATATTTATACAATTTTTATGAGCTATTTTTCCCCATTGAAAATAATACATCGAATTTTTTTCTAATATATATTTTTAAATTATTTTGTTAAAATAGAGACAAATTTCAAATCCCATTTTTCTGAAGGTAGATTAGTGCCATCTGGTGGGAGTAAAAAAAGAAAAATGAATGTAATATAATGTGATGCCCGTATAGTTCTATAAAGTGTTTTTGAGACATAAAAACTTATTTTTATTAAGTTGTGGATTTGGATTTCCACTTAGACATTCTCAAAGACTACTTTTTGTCACGTTTTAGATTTTTTTTTTGTTTAAATGTTGCTTTGAAGTGTCGGTTTTATGCATTAATTTCACTACAGTCAAACCTGAACACAGAGGAGGACATTCTGTCACACATAACATCAAAATTCAATACAAATTGTACAAAAGTGAACAGGAATGCTTCATAACAGCCTAATAAATCTGGGTCTGATCTGATTTCAACCTCTTATTTGAGTCTTTTGGCTCAATTTTACCATGTTATCAGTCACAAAGGAGTGTGACCTTTTTTTCAGCTGTTTAACATATCCGAATCATGTCCATGATGTTTTTGTGTGTTCATATAGATAATGCCACAAACGTCACCAAGTTCCATCCCATTCCAATGAAGCAAAAAAATTAAAATTTCAAAACGTACAATTTTTCGCTCCCAGAGGGATAAGAAGAGACAAACCCCCGTTCATGAACCATCTGTGCTCAGTAAGTGGGGTGACAGGTTACAGGTTAAGACACTTGTTAAGACTTTTTATAAACCTTAAATGAGTTCAAACCGAATTGAAGACATTTTACGATTTGACATGCATGTCAGTTTGTTCTTCTCTTGTTATCAGTGAAGAGCTTGGCTGTACATTTCCACCACCATCCCCTCCAACACATTAATAAGAAGAAGAAGCAGAGGTTTCCCTCAATGAAGTCACGCAACGATGGTTTTAATCCAAACCCAACCGGCTCGTCGAGTCTGTGTGGCATTAATATGTATTCAGAGGAGCTTTGGCTGTCTGATCAGACACGAACGCTGGAACCGATAGAGAACGGGCTGTTATTAAGAGACGAGAAGCGTGAGGCCGCGGTGACCACGCTCAATTCAGCCCAAAATAATCCAATAGACACTGAAGAAGAGCTGGAGAGAGACGAAAATTGATTTTTCACTTCTGCCGGCCACTGGAAATCATTATGACTGCTGAGGACAGAGAGAGAAAAGGTTTGGGGAAGGAAGAGTTGAAAATCGTGTCCTTCCAAAGCTGTACTAAAACACCGCAGTATCACACGGGCATCATAAAGCGAGCGCTAACGTTGCGTGAGATTTTCTGATGCAAATAGAGGAAAGTCCCTTTCCAGACACACACTTTAATTCTGCTCATTTCTACATGCGCTCAATCACGGGCCTGATCATCAAGAATGGAGCTGCCAGATCACATCTAACTTCTCAAACCAGCTGTCAGCCGAATTATTCCAGTAGAAATCCCACATCTATGCCAAGTTACCCCGAAAATCATCCTGCGAAACATGCACAGGTATCAGAGACACCAGAGAAGACTGCAACGGTTTCCATCCACCTACCTGTATGCAAATTTTGGGATATCTCACAAAAAATGCTGGATGGAAACGGCAAGATAAATTCTTAAAAATATGTGTGCAAAAAAACGTATGTGCTTAATTCAGGCTGATCATTTGTTTATCCGATAAGCAGACCTGCGCATAAACTACGACGGAAACTCATTTACTGAATAAATCTGTCATGTGACTTTGCCTCAGCAGAGGCTGTGATTGGATAACTGCACTAACCAGTGGACCAATCACATCGCAGCATCTCAAATGTTGGTTTTGTGGTTCTGAAACGCCAGAATGATTTGGTTTAATTCTCACACGATTGTGTTCCCAAACACCAGCATCCGAACGCAAGATCACATGACAGCGTTTATTGATTTTCGTTTGAGACCGACTCATTTATGATGGAGGAAGAAAGAGCAACTTCCATTTTTATTACCGATATTTTGCACCAGGAAGTGATGATTTTGTTCTCTTGAACACACGGGATGTGGAAACACAGCTGCTGCCATAAATGCCGAGTGAAAAGTCTGAAAGGACTGAGACGATCCGACAGTCTGAATCACACCCAAACAGTGAAATCTGCATTTGTTTGCAGCATTATTGATCTTGTCCTTCATCCAGAGCGCGTGCGGAGGAGACCTCAGCGCTAACGTGTCGTTAGTGACGCCGTGAGGTAGAAACCGGGCAGATGGTGTGTGTTACTCTCCAACTTTTGATTACAGTCGAGTGCTAACAACACCCTGAACAAATGTCTCTGTTTCACATCGCTCCTCAAACAAGCAGCTGCAGGAATGATTAGACTCCATCCCGCCGGACGACGAGCGAAAAACATCATAAACGGATGCGTCGCCAACATATACATGCCATACGGCGCTCGCATCTCTCTGCTCGTGTGTAGTAAACGCTGAGGTCAGTCTCCAGCAAATATCACTCATCAGTGAGGGAAATCATGCCTAAATATGACATTTTGGCCGTTAAAGTTAGTAATAAATATATAAAACTATTAAAACTATTAAATACACATTCGACAGATTCAGAGTGCATGCATCAGGACACTGCTGAATTATTTTAATGACTGGAGATTTTGTTTTACAATTCTTGATCTACATGTGAATGTCGTTTAAACTCTCTCACTGAAGATCTCTTCGAATGAACCGTCATCGCTCGAATCCGTCATTAGCACTGAACTGAATCACACACATTCAAACCTCTGACAGAGATCCTGGTGTGATTACGGTGAGAGCGTTACGAGGGTCTATAAATACAGCGAGTGGGATTTACAGGAGCTTCATTCATCCATCAAACACACAAGCCATCATTACGCCCCGCTGTCAACTAGAGGAAATCGGCCTCAAACATGAGCCACATCACCACTAGACTAAATAACTAGTAATGAAAATCTGCAAAAGATCCTCACGTACAGTCACAGATCATCTCTATTTGAGCTGTGCATCTATCTATGCTTTTATAAACATCCAAGATGTATTTCTTCAGTGGAAAAGAAATGAAGGAAAACATTCCAGGATTTTTCTCCATATAGTGGACTTCACTGGGGTTCAACGGGTTGAAGGTCCAAATGTCAGTTTCAGTGCAGCTTCAAAGAGCTCTACATGATCCCAGACGAGGAATAAGAGTCTGATCTAGAGAAACCATCGGACATTTTCTAAAAAAATAAACATTATATACTTTTTAAGCACAAATGCTCGTCTTGCACTGCTCTGTGATGCTCCACGCATGACGTAATCATGTTGGAAAGGTCACGCGTGATGTAGGAGGAAGAACCGATCCAGTGTTTACAAAGTAAAGATTAAGTCAAAAGGTAAAAAGGTGTTAAATGGTGTCGGACAATTTTAAAGTTGGAGGTTTACGTCACGCGTGGAGCATCACAGAGCAGTGCAAGACGAGCATTTGTGGTTAAAAAGCATATAATGTTTAGTAAATGTCTGATGGTTTCTCTAGATAAGACTCTTATTCCTCGTCTGGGATCATGTAGAGCTCTTTGAAGCTGCACTGAAACTGACATTTGGACCTTCAACCCGTTGAACCCCAGTGAAGTCCACTATATGGAGAAAAATCCTGGAATGTTTTCCTTCATTTCTTTTCCACTGAAGAAAGAAAGACATGAACATCTTGGATGACATGGAGGAGAGTAAACTATCAGGACATTTGAATTCTGAACTGAACTAATGCTTTAGCATAAAAAGACGAGATGTGGAGGAAGAACATCACTGTTCTCAGGTTATTTACACACTCTCAGGCTGATTGTCTGATTTATTAACGCATCAATCACTAACTCGTTCGGCGTGTTGTGTGGTGATGTGGAGTCAGAGGGGAAGGTGTCTCGTATCGTCTCCAGAGCGGCTCACACACAGGAAAACTAGTCTAATTGGTCTTCTGGTTGCTGTAGGCACGGCCGCTGGGATTGGTGTGTGTGAAAGAGCACAAACATCATCATCGCCAAACAAATGTTCAGAAAACGGCATTAAAATGCAACGGCTCACGCAAATTACATTTCGCCGTCCTGTACAAAAGACATTTGGGTTTGCTCGTCTCTCTGGGACTCGTTTATCTTCCGGCATCAGATTTCAGTCCAATTAGAGCAGAATCCGAGAGCCGGTCTCAGTTCGGCGGGTCTGTCTGTTCTCCGCTGATGAACTCAGATCAGCTGCAGATGAGCAATTAAAGCTTCCTCCGTCTCAGACCGGTCCAGAAAGAACCCTGCCGTAGAAACCAGCCTAAAGCCTCGGTCTGGTCTGCTGGTTTTAGACGGGTTCTGGTGTTTTTCCAGTGCAATCTGATCTTCACACGTTGCTAAGTGAAAAACAAGAAATGGTCAGTTTTATTCGGAGACGAGTGTCAAAAACCACTGAGGATTTCTGAAGCATCCTCTTCAAGGAGATTACTGAACCAAGACTCATTTTGTTTGTCTCGTGTGTGAAAAATATCACTAAAGGCCATGAAATCGATATATGTGTTAATGTTGGATGTCTAAGATAATTTATGCCTCACAAGGAATAAGAGTCAATGGCTGCTTTTCCGAAATGAGACGACAAACGCATCTGGTCCTCCACCGAGAACACGACGTCCTGACCCGTGCGAGTCTCTGGACGGACGGAGGAGATCTGATATCTGTCCGCTCTCTCGTTAAGGATCTGAAGAGGTCGCTCTCGGGACGCCTCACCTTTCTCCTCCTCCATCTGTCTGAGCTTTTCTCATTCAGCGCTGGTCATCCTGACCACTGTGATTCTGGATGATCCCACCAGCTTCATCCTTCAATCTTTCTGCTCTGCAGTCAGAAGTAACTTGCGTCTCCGTAATAGTTTAAGCTGTTGTTCATCAGCCGTCATGTGAATCTCCGGCTCAGATGACTGTAATAACCTCATTATTGCAGAATCGAAGATTTAAGCTGCTTTAGGATCGCTCTCAGCTGATCAAACGCTCTGTTTGGGAGTTGAGTTTAGTTCAGCACTGCAGTGATGATGACAACACCTCGTTCTGATCGCTCAGCAGTCGTTGTGTTTACAACGTTTCATATTGATATCAGTGCTTGAACGAGACGTTCATCAATCACTTTAATAATAAACAATGTTTCAGAATGATCTAAACGGCCTCGAGACTGAGGAGTTTTGTTGGTTTCCAGTTGGCCGCGAGGAGAAATGATTCGCTAGAGCAAGTGCAGGAGTTTGTTTGTGTTTTCATTCTGAACGTTTTCCCTCTGCCTGCAGGATACGTGTGTGTGTGTGTGTGTGTGTGTGTGTGTGTGTGTGTGTGTGTGTGTGTGTGTGTGTGTTGCTCAGTGCACTTCCACTGGATCTGAAGCGTCTCGGATGAAGCTCTGCAGCGCCGGTTCATCGATCCTCTCAGCTGAAACTCCCCGAGATCTGATTTCCTCTGAACACACGAGACAGAATTCACCGTCTGCAGTCTCAATACAGACCCAGAGTGACGTCACGACCACCACGAGCTCCGAACCAGACATCAAACCACATGAAAATATACTGAATATTTTCAGTTTCTGCTGTGGATAAACATTAAAATAATGAGATTAACATTAAAGATGGCACATGTGGCCACGAGAGGTCAGAGTTTCCCTAGTGCTGGGTTTAATGAAGATTCCCATCGTTCGTACAGGAGCACGTTTTATTTCACACTGTTGTTTTTAATAACACATCTGAAAAAGAAACATGTAAAAGCAATACGGTTATTAGAAAAAACAGTAATGAATGTTGGCGACGAGCGGCCGTTAAACCGTCACGGAGCTCTTCATTCACTCGGACGCGTCCTTCTCCACCTGATAACTGGAGTTTGAGCGACAGACCGCGTGTCTTATCGCCGCGTCCGGTCATCGTTTACTGTCCTGTGCTAATGGATTGGAGTAATTTCTCATTTGTAATAACATCAAGGAGAAATTACACACAGCGCCAAGAAAAGCCAGTCAACAATAGAGGCCATCAATCAGGAACCGCAGCCTCGTCCACACGCATCCCTCGCTCCCTCGTCCTCCGGCACTCATCCTGTGTTATTCTGAGGGAGGAAATGGTGTTACATGCTTACACTAAACACTCACAATAGTCACCTGACCACTTCGTAACCAATAAGCTTCCTACGCCAGCAAGTTCTTGATGTTCTGTAAGATTGAGCCGCGTGTTTGTGTGTGTGTGTGTGTGTGTGTGTGTGTGTGTGTGTGTGTGTCAGCGTGAATCTGACCTTCTCAATGCCGTGAGAACAAAGAGATCAGGATTGTGTGGATGTTTCCTCTTTCATCTGATCTATGTTGATTCTGTCGGTTCACTGCAACAGTGTTCAGAAGCACTGCGCTCACACATTCACTAGTAAACACACACACACACACACACACACACACACACACACACAGATAGAGTTAAAACACTGAGTAACAGTTATCAGGAGTAAATGACCTCTCTGAGGTTCGCCATAAATCTGACGTCTGATGCCTTATTGACTGTTACTGTAGACAATTAAAGAACTCGTTCACGCCTGCTGGAACCAATTATCACTTTAATATCTAAACGGCTGAAGGCAAAGGAGAGATTAGCGCCGACTCTATGCGAGATCTTAAAGTCTCTGAGCAGATTAAGACTGGATTCGACGGCGTCCATTAGCCCAGACCAGCTCCACGGCGAGATGGAAACTGGCCTCGGATCAATGTGCAGATGACAGCTCCGGATTGATTTCAGCAGCCTGATGCTGTTACAGTGCCAAGAGTGAGTGTGTGTGTGTGTGTGTGTGTGTGTGTGTGTGTGTGTGTGTGTGTGTGTGTGTGTGTGTGTGTGTGTGTGTAAAAATCCATAGTGCGCAGCCCCTCCGCAGCCTGAAATCCATTTGGGAGATTGGCATCGATCACTGTTCCTGCTCAAGCTTCCTGTCAGCGGCTCTTGAGAGGAAACTCCTGACCCTTAATGGAGCGGCAGGACAGAAGATCCACAGTTACAGACTCAAGTCAAGCTTCTGGATTCAAACTAATGTGTTTCTAAAGCTCGGAGCGCTCACGGACACGTTCTTTAAAAGCTGCGGTGGGGGAAACCCTACGGAGACGACCGGCAGAGTTCAGTCGTGAAACTGAGGGAATGTGGTTACGGCAAAAGATTTCATGTGATATTTAAAGATGTTTTATGGGCAAGAAAAACGGCACAACAAATAATTCCTGCTAGGAAAAAACAGTGACTAGTCTTATTGCCTCAAAATTGGTCATAACTTTTTTTAAAGGTGCCCTAGAATCAGAATTTGAATTTATCTTGGCATAGTTGAATAACAAGAGTTCAGTACATGGAAATGACATACAGTGAGTCTCAAACTCCATTGTTTCCTCCTTCTTATATAAATCTTATTTGTTTAAAAGACCTCCGAAGAACAGGCGAATCTCAACATAACACAGACTGTTACGTAACAGTCGGGATCATTAATATGTACGCCCCCAATATTTGCATATGCCAGCCCATGTTCAAGGCATTAGACAAGGGCAGCCAGTATTAACGTCTGGATCTGTGCACAGCTGAATCATCAGACTAGGTAAGCAAGCAAGAACAACAGTGAAAAATGGCAGATGGAGCAATAATAACTGACATGATCCATGATATCATGATATTTTTAGTGATATTTGTAAACTGTCTTTCTAAATGTTTCGTTAGCATGTTGCTAATGTACTGTTAAATGTGGTTAAAGTTACCATCGTTTATTACTGTATTCACGGAGACAAGAGCCGTCGCTATTTTCATTTTTAAACACTTGCAGTCTGTATAATTCATAAACACAACTTCATTCTTTATAAATCTCTCCAACAGTGTGTAATGTTAGCTTTAGCCACGGAGCACTATCAAACTCATTCAGAATCAAATGTTAACATCCAAATAAATACTTTACTCACATAATTCGAAGCATGTATGCAGCATGCATGACGAACATCTTGTAAAGATCCATTTGAGGGTTATATTAGCTGTGTGAACTTTGTTTATGCGATGTATATATAGTCGAGAGCTCGTGGGGCAGAGGGAGCGCATCTCTTAAAGGAGATGCTGAAAAAATCAGTGTATAGTTAATGATGCCCCAAAATAGGCAGTTAAAAAAACGAATAAAAAAAAATCTATGGGGTATTTTGAGCTGAAACTTCACAGACACATTCAGGGGACACCTTAGACTTATATTACATCTTGTGAAAACATGTTCTTGGGCACCTTTAACTCAAAAGGTTTTGATTTGATTCTGTAAAGTAAGACTGATTACTTAATTGCTAGTTGGTCAGTCTAGTTCTTTAGACACGGTCTTAATTTAGCAGCCATTTTTCTGCAACTGGCCCCAGGTCAGACCATCGTAATCCCTCATGATCGGTCTCAGTATGCCATTTGACATTGGTGATGTTAAAAGCTGTCTGAACTGGTGTAAACACACCTGTGCACAAACACAAATGGCATTATTATGGTCGGAAACTAAATGATAAATGTGCTCAACCTGGATTATAGGAGACTGAAGCTGACTTTACTTTAATGCACTTGACAGACGCTTTTATCCGAAGCAACTTACACTGGATTCAAGCTACACATCTGATCTAGAGATTTCTTGGCCGATTCCGATTGTTTGTGAGCGTGACCTGCTGATAATAATTTTTTTCTAATTGTCAGCATATACAAACAAAAATGTGCTTTTCTGCAATGCCAAATGTTATTTTCATTAAAAAAATTTGAAAAGACAGTAATAAAATAAGAAAAAAAAAAAAGCAGCACAAATAAATGCAATAGAATAAATTTATATATTTTTTTTTTTCTCATATTCCATTTCAATGTTAACCAAATTCTGTTTTCCGTTTTAATGTTTCTGGATTCCATTTGAATGATTTAATCAAAAACATGTCTAAGTAATTGAATTAATAAAAAAAATAACTTAATTTATTAATTTCTTTACAATAATCTGTGATATGAATTTTAGTCTTTCTGGCAATCAAATGAAAGCATAAAAGATTAATTTATTTTTAATCAAATTAAATTTACACAAACCCTTCTTTTTTTTTTTCTCACAACAGACGTTTACTGTTAAAATTAAAACATGGAAGAAAAATTGTGTGATTATTGCTTTAAAAATAAAGTTTTAATAATTATTGTATTGTTGTTGTTATTATTTACATTAAGACATACATTATACTGTACAATAGTAACACTGTACTATATCCTAATATATTTCTGTCACAAGTTATACCGAACTTTTATTTTGACGGGTTGCCTTGATCTTAAAGTTTCTGTGTGTTTATGAAATGACAATAGTTTTTCTCAAATGAAATGGAGCAGCTCTGGAGATGAAGTTCACGTGTTCATATAGTGACACGCGAGCGTCACGCTGCTTCAGTGTGTGTGATGAAGGTTTACGCGTGTCTTCATGCAGTTTAATATTCACAGACACTAGTCCATATCATGAAGTGATTTAAGTGTGCTGATCTAGACCTACTTTTGATTTATTCATCCAAAATTTGAATTTTCCGCGTTACACAGTAAATTCAGCTTTTACGACTGGATTCTGTCCGTCATACAGATCAGTGGTTCATGCACTTTTGTTGGAGCTTGAAACCTGCGGGAATGAGTAAAATTATGAGCTCTGAGTGAGAGGAGGTGTGTGTGTGTGTGTGTGTGTGTGTGTCAGAGAGAAGAGAGAGAACGCACGGCTGACGGTATGGCCAACAAAACGGATCGGTAACATGTGAAACTGACCGGCCCAACCCATGACCTTGGCGTTGCTACCGCCATACTCTATGTTTGGAAGTTTAGAGCAGCTAATGACTGTGGAGGATCCATTACAGGCAGTGACCACATGACTGCAGCTAGCGCCAGGAGCTGGTCTCATCTGGTCTTCAGCAGGGAAAACGAGAGCGTGATTGAAGAGCGGTGAGCAGGAGCAGAAGCGAGCGGCGTTTCTCTGGGATGTGTCTTTCCCTCTGTTAGCAGAAGAGAAATAAAGCACACCTCATCAGCCACGGCTGTAATTACCGGAGCGAATGTGAAGGGCAGACGCGCCGCGGGTCGCCAGATCTGCCCTCGCGGCCTCCGAGCGGGGCGACCGACGCTCATCGAGTGATTACACGCAGTTAAAGCGTTCCTAGCGCTCGCTAACACACACAGCGGTCTCCAGCTGAATCTGAAGAATGAAGAGAAAGAGACCGCTGTGTTTGTGGTTCGGGTTCGACGAGCGCCGAGGCAAACCCTGCAGGAGAAGAAGCGTAAACACATGATCGCTAAAGCTTTCTTAACTCGAGGGTTCATGAACATCACTGCCGCGCCACGCAAGGTTATCGCTGCCCTTCGCTGTTGCGTTCGCACTAAAACAGACTTCCAGAGCTTGCCAAGAGGTGTAAAATACAGAACTGCCCAACATCTTATTCCAATCATAATCACTTGAGCTGTCCGTGGAGATAATCATCCAATGAGATCTCGCCCTCTCTCGTGAGGTCAGCTAAAGGTTGATCTGGCTTCACGCCTCATGAATTAAACTCCTTCATTGAGACGAGGGCTCCTCATCCTCATCTGATATTCAGAGCAGCGGCTCTCTGCGCTCATTATTAATGTGAAGTCGAAGGAGAAAACTCTAGAAAGAGCAACTTTCACTGCCGTGATGAGGGACGCTCCAGACTGCCGTTCTGCACACACGGACCAACAGTTCGACGGGAGTAACTTCATGGACACTGTGTGTTTAGACTTTAATGTGGTAATATTGGATGTCTTTGTGAAAACTTTGTGCCATTTAACAGATTGTTGAAGCCGAGTGTGTCCAGACGCCAATAATGATTCATTAGTTGTGATGAGTCAGCTGCCGACACAATTCGGCTCTCAGAATAAATATTCAGCTCTGTCAGGGTTCGTAAGCGGCTGTGTTTCATTTGATCGCTTCAAGGACGAGCGCTACGTGACTCAAGACTAACATGAACACACAATCACTCACATTCACACGGTCTGTTTGAGAATGACGCAGCTCTGCTCATCACACGTTTACAGAGACGAGCGCCGTCAGGTGCGACTGCAGGAAGACGCGAGGGGGCGGGGCTTAGTGAAGGGTCAACGCCCCCTACGGTTTCTCTGCGTCACTCAGTCTGTGTCTCTGATGATGATCACTCCTGACATTAATGGCTCTCTCACACATGCTGCTGTTCAGAAACCGTCATGAGTTCAGAGACGGGTCACTAGCCTCCACCCTTCCTGTGTGGCGATGAACAGGAAGTGACATCAGCCATGGTCGGAATGTGTCTCAACTTATCTGATCAGTTTCACCACACTTTTACAATTTAAATTATATTAAAAATGTGAAATAAGTGAAAGTGACATGTGAAGGCCAAATATATGGTAATCCATACTCAGAATTTGTCCTCTGCAACCCATCAAGTTAGCACACACACACACACACACACACACACACACACACACACACACACACACACACATTAGGAGTAGTGAGTAGTGAACACACACACACACACACACACACACACACACACACACATTAGGAGTAGTGAGTAGTGAACACACACACACACACACACACACACACACACATTAGGAGTAGTGAATAGTGAACACACACACACACACACACACACACACACACACACATTAGGAGTAGTGAGTAGTGAACACACACACACACACACACATTAGGAGTAGTGAGTAGTGAACACACACACACACACACACACACACACACACACACACATTAGGAGTAGTGAGTAGTGAACACACACACACACACACACACACATTAGGAGTAGTGAATAGTGAACACACACACACACACACACACACACACACACACACACACACACACACATTAGGAGTAGTGAGTAGTGAACACACACACACACACACACACACACACACACACATTAGGAGTAGTGAGTAGTGAACACACACACACACACACACACACACACACACACACCTGGAGCAGTGGCAGCCATTTTACTGTGGCGTCTGGGGAACTGAATTAAACACACAACAATGACAGCAATAAAGCACGCTACTGTTAGAAACATCACCATACTGCATACTGGTTTACATAAACACAGCAGGAAGTGTTTTATAGAAGCCTATATATGGTATGACCTCATTTATATGTAAATTAGTGTGTGTGTGTGTGTGTGTTGCAGCTGCAGAAGAAAACACACAAATCTTTCAGCCCTGAATTTGGTATTCACAGCCAAACTGACACATTAAAGAAAGAAACCCCTGTGTGTGTGTGTGTGTGTGTGTGTGTGTGTGTGTGTGTGTGTGTGTGTCTGCACACAAACACTCTCTGTCATCAGTCCGGTCTGTTTGATCGAGTTTGTGAAGTTCTCATTGTCTCAGAAGAGGAAGACGAGCGTCTGTCACATGACGCATTTCACCTTGATCCGGTGCAGCTCATGGAGGAACTAACGCTGAAGGCTGTTTGTCAAACTGAAGCTGAACGACAGAATTCGCAGGAGAGAAACAAGTGAAGGAACGAATGAGCAGAAAGTGTGAGCGGTGTCACGTCACATGAAAACATCTTCATCAACACACACACACACACACACACACACACACACACACACACACACACACACACGAAAACATGTGAGTTGTACAGTACATGCAGAGAGATGGATCCAGACAGAAACACAAACACCAGGGGCCTCATTTATAAAACTTTACATAGATTTCATCCTAAAAGTGTACATACGCATAAAAGCTAGACACAAGAAAATTCAGATTTATAAAACCATGCGTATGCCAGAACCTGTGCAAAAATCACAAATATGATCCTGAATGTGTGTGGAAACAATGTGAATGTGTCAGTGTGAGATGAGTGTGTCGAGAGTGCACATACACAGTTTGTTCACACATCAGTATAACGGACCCACACGTGTTTACTGTACGACTTCTGTACGTCACCGCAATCCATCAGAACTTTACTAGCGAGACGCTGATTTGCTTTATCCAGCTGAGAAAAGTAGTTTGATTATCATAAATATGCATGCATGTTACTGTTACAAGTATGGACAACAAAATTCATGTGTACATTTTAACTCCCTAAGGTCTGAAAACGCGCCGGCGCGTTTTGCAGGATTTTTTTCACATTGCAGCAAAACAGACTTAAAATACTCCGTCATTTCTTGTCATAGAGACATAAGTAATATATCAATCGAAACTATAGAATATCTTCTTTTATTCGTGTACACTCAGAGTAAAAACACAATGTTTTGCTTTTTGTAAAATAAAGAAAACTAACATGATGCGTGATCTCTCCTCTCCCTCTGAACGAAGTCCAATCTGATAGTTCTCAGAAAATGAACTGTAACTTATGAATACTAATGACAAAAAAAAGACACTTACGTCTAAAGAAACGTTGAAATGTCAGGTTTTAAATCGTGTAAGTCAAATCGAAAACAAACATTCTGTGTTTATGTAATCTGTATGAAAAGAGAGCCATGTCAGAAGTCCTTGATTCAGCTCATTATCCGCTAATGCGGCCACGCCCACGGAGCCAGCGCTATTCAGACGCAAATTCAGAGGCAATACATGCATTCATCGTCTCAATCGTGTATTTATTGTCTTGAAAAGTGTTTATTTGGATGTTACAGCAATGGTTAGCGATCTCTAGAAGACATGCCGTTAGTTCCTAGTTCCTTTTCTTCTTTATATTATGAATTTGTGGACTAAAGGTGTACAGAGAGCGCCCTCCGGCTGCAAGTATGAATTAAAAACACAGTATCCAGCACTCATAGTGATGACAATAAATATTACTTCTCAGTATAGAAAATTGACATAAATATATAAGAATCCATCAATATTTCTCCAAATGTGTATGCTTTTAAGCTAAAAGCCTATATGAAATGCCATAGAGGTAACATAATTGTTCAGACACTTTGCACCACAGAAATACATTATATTTTAAAGAATATAATAGAATACCATTATTTTAAATTGTAATAATATTTCACAGTATTGCTGTTTATGATGAGCTGAGACATTATTACAGAGGGTTTTTTTCACAGCCTACCTGACTGAAAGGCCTCATTAATATGCAAGTCATTTCAGGTCATTATTATGTGATTCTTTTGTCTTCTCAGGTGTAAATGGCCCATTATTCATGATGATTCACGCCTCCACGCATTCTGTGTTTCTTGACAAAAAGTGTCTAAATCAATATATTGTTTTATATGAAGGAGTAGGCAGCATAATTTTTACATAATTCTGAAGCAAAAACTCTAGTTTACAACCTCCAACACCCAGAAGTCTTGTGAACATAGATTTAATATACTTTTTTTGGCCTTATTTCAGTGACTTAAGTTTTTGTTTTTTCAATAACCACGCATAAACATTATTCCTTCAAAAATACAAACATGTACATACATGTTCCTCACATATTATTGTAGCCTAGTTTGTGCTGAATACAGTGTAATGACACTTTTTCCATTAATATGTTTATGAACAACTGAAAAAAGCACAAATGTCAGGGCATGTCAAAACTTCTCCAGGCCTCAAATCAGCCTCAGACTCCAGAGGGTTAAAATTGAATAAAAAGTTAATCACAAACAGTTGACTACAAACATGTTTCTAATGTTGGGGTTTGGTTTCTGTCTGGTTCACCTTCAGCATTTTAACCCACAACCATCTAGTATCCAGAATATGCCATTTCTTATCTAGTCAAACCTTATAAACTAACCTAGTCATCACCACTGAACCCTAACCTAGGTAAGCCAGCATTAAACACACATCCTGGTCTAAGCCGGACTGGTAACAGGGCTACAGCTAAAGCCAGATCAGAGAGACGTTCATTACCAGAGCGAGAGTCTACAGGAAACAGGAAGTCACTCACAGTCACATGCTAATGATTTCACTTAGCGACCAATTAATCCCAAGAAACCAACAGGGAGAGCCCGAAAAACCAATTAATCACCACAATAAATCAGCCAATTAAGAGATGAGATGAAATTAACATCAAATTACACGCAGTAACAGATAATGAAGGCGGCGTGTCCTCAGAGCATGATAAACAAACCGCACCAAACACGCCAGCTTCTCCCTTTAACAGGACAGAACGGAGAGACACAAACCCCTAGAGTGACTCGTCATGAATAAACACGTCCACTAGAGGGCTAAAGCGCTCGATGGACCCTTTACAGCTGGAGAAATAAAGGAGTATTTCACATTGCCATTGGCTCCGACACACGAGGAAGAGGGTGTGTGTACTCACGATCGCTGCAGTACGAGCCCCCGTAGGACGTCATGGTGCAGTCGCAGGAGAAGCCCTCCCACTGCTGCAGACACACCCCCTGATGATGACACGAGTCCTCCGTACAGGTGCTGCTGGGTCCTGCACACACACACACACACACACACACATCTGTCAAGGCCCGTTCACTTCAAGAACGATAACTATATCAGCGTCACACAGGAGCACGACATCGTTCTGTTCATTCTCATGATTAAAGCACTGAAACACAGAAATGGTCAGATTTTCATTATATGAGCCTTTAATTTAAATTTTTTAGGGTGAACTACCTCTTAGTAAAAATCAATCTCTTCATCAGGCTGAACACCGTTACTGACAATCCTCATTTTGGCTGCGTGAGATTCTCCAGCGTTGTTGTTGTTGAGCTGTTAAAGCTCCGCCCTCTTCTGGAAAGGGGGCGGGGAGCAGCAGCTCATTTGCATTTAAAGGGACACACACAAAAACGGCGTGTTTTTGCTCACACCCAAATAGGGGAAAATTTGACAAGCTATAATAAATGATCTGTGGGGGATTTTGAGCTGAAACTTTCTGGAGACACCAGAGACTGATATTACATCTTGTGAAAGGGCTGTTATTGGTCCGCTTTAAATCATAATTTACTCGCTAATAGAGTCTCATGAACACAGTCGAGCACAAAAGACCAACGGCAGGATTTTCCTTGAATAATACATTACATTTCAGTTTGTTTTTCACTAAACCCTATCGTAAACCCCCAGGACTCTATTCACTGCCATTATATAGACATTTAAAAAATTAATTTTCATTATAGGGTGACCTGTCCCTTTAAGTTTGGAGTAATGATGCTGAAAATTATCACAGGAATAAATTACACTTTACTATATATTCACATAGAAAACAGCTGATTTACACTGGAATAATATTTCACTGTTTTACTGTATTTTTGATCAAATAAATGAGCAGAAGAATCATTCGTGCAGGTTTTGTGCTTCAGGTTCAAGCACAGGTTTCTGTTCTATTACAGAAAGAGAGGAAAGACATGAAATAATTGTGTTTGTAGTTATCATGAGAGACGCAGCAACTGATAATGGACTTTAAGATGATTTATCGTTATCTTCACAGGAGGCACAGACCACATGATGCTTATTTTACATGTCAACAAATCAGATCGCAGCAGGACGCCGGAGGAAAGTCTTTTTCATGCGGTTCATGTCAATGCTGAAGCAAAATAAATATAAACACAGGAGCAGAATTTGAGGCGTGAGCTCAGCGAGAGAAGAGTTCAGTCAGATCTGCCGTTTCTTTAAGACTCTTCTTGTTATTTTCAGCACATCTTCAGTTTAACGATCGTCATGCTGAGATCTGAGAAAATTAACACAGCCATTAACTCCGCAAACCAGGAGGAGCTGATTTTACCCACACACACCAGAATAAACCTGAGCCCCGCTTCATTCATTCATCAGAGACACAAACCGCTGGATTCAGTGCATCTGAACTCACGAATCCTCCACTGATTCACAGTCTGTACGAGTCTGGAACTGACTGGCATATCTGTACAGAATATTGCAATAAATGGGCAATTTTCAGTGTAAAGACAGAAAAGGTTTCACCATCTATTTCCTCGGAGCTCAACGGCCCAATTAAACAGAACCTCTGAAGCGTGATTGGATATAATTCTAATTGACTGTTGAGTTCATTGTGTTCTAATCATGTACTAATGACTGTCTGTGAGGGAGAGAGCTGAATTCAGCTGCATTACTGCGTGTGTGTGTGTGTGTGTGTGTGTGTGTGTGTCTCAAAGCTCTGAAAGGAAATTTCACCCAAAAATGTCATAAGAGAGAAAGTTCCTGCTGCTCTTTCGTGCACAAGCTCATAAATAAACCATAAACAAACCTCCTGTAATAACTCTGGGAGTGTATTTAGCTGTCATGATGAGCGCGTGAATGCATGTAAATGTAGTTCTCAGATCTCTTCTGTGTTCATCCGCACATGAAGAGCCGACGGCGTTTGGCATCAAATCTGTGACGCATCATGTTATTTATTTTAATTTGAATGTGAAACTTTAATGACACTCCAGGGCTCCAGACTCACATCTGAGAGATCTACAGAAGGTGGCGCCAGCAGCTGATTTGGTGGAACTGTTTCTTTCTTTTTTAAATCAGAAAGGTAATTTAATTTAGTCATACTAATAAGTGCAGTTACTAATAATATTACACGTTTATTTATCGGAAATGTGATAGTAAAGAACTGAGCTTGAATTGAGATGTAGATAAAATTAACTTTTATTGACAATAGTAACATGCGAAAACCTAATTTTATAGGGAAAAATGTAAATATTCCACATGTACTGAATTGACCGACAGCTTCAGTGATTATAAAATATGTTTTCTGGGTAATTCAGTCACAATTTGAAGAAAAGTTTTTGTTTTACATGAGACTTTTCTTACTTTTCCTCATTTATTAGGGAGTCAATAAGTGGCCCGCTGCTGCCACCTAGTGGTTATAATGGTCATTTGTATACATGTCTTTTTAAATAAAAGTTTATGCCATGAAGTGTTCCTACATCTTTAAACTTTTAGTTTTACAAATCATCACATTAAAAATAACATTCAAATTTGATCATATTTACAAATTTGAAGTGCTGGAAAAAGTGTGAAGTACTTTTAAAAGTCCTTGAAAAGCGCTTAAATTTCTTGAAATGATCCTGATGTGTGTGTGTGTGTGTGTGTGTGTGTGTGTGACCCTGGACCACAAAACCAGTCATAAGTCACACAGGTATATTTGTAGCAATAGCCAACAATACATTGCATGGGTCAAAATCATTGATTTTTCTTTTATGCCAAAAATCATTAGGATATTAAGTAAAGATCATGTTCCATGAGGATATTTTGTAAACTTCCTCCCATAAATATATAAAAAAACATTTTTATGAGTGGATATGCATTGCTAAGGACTTCATTTGGACAACTTTAAAGGTGATTTTCTCAATATTTTGATTTTTTTTTTTTTTTTTTTTTTTGCACCCTCAGATTCCAGATTTTCAAATAAGTTTTATCTCGGCCAAATATTGGAAAGATTATATATGATGATGTATAAATCTCAATTTCAAAAAAATGACCCTTATGATTGGTTTTATATACAGTATTTGTATAGATATAGATGCTTCATTTATAATCGTGCTTTTGTCCTTTAATCTATCACCATTTTGCGTTCCACGGATTGATTTCTGTCTGTAGTTTTAATATTGTACAGTATTAGATCTGATCCCTGTGTCTCATTTACACATGAGCTTTTCTGCAGATATTGCATTGTCATGTTTGTGTTTGAAAAGCAAAGCTGAAATAAAGCCCAATCATCCTCTCGTTCCTTTAAACGACACAGACGATTCCATCTATTTAATAGCGAACAATGTCAAGCTTTGAGTGCATGTGGAATAACACCAGCGTCTGATGAAGTCTGAGCGTGTTTCTGGCAGCAGAGATGACAGGCTGATCGAGCTCGTAATAATGTTGTTTTTGCACAGAGAGCGAGAGACACGGAGTGAAATGAGACGGAGTCCGCTGGGAAATCAACACAGAATATCACAGCAGCCGCTCCAGAGACACCAGGACTTTCAGAGAGCATTAGAGACACAAATCACATGTTTCTGTAGCTGTGAGATCTATTATCTGACATGAAATTAGCATAAAAACTTCTCAACTCGGTCCAACAATTAACAACATATCCACTTCATTATAGTCAAAACACCAGCCCACACATATTCGTATTCATATTTCCTTTCAACGTTTAGGGTATTTCACATTTTTTAAAGAAACTATCTTTTTATTCAGCAAGGATGCATTAAATTGATCAAAAGTGACGGTAAAGACAATTATAATGTTACAAAAGTAGGGATGCACCAATATGAACATTTTGGCCGATACCGATAACTGATAATTCTTTATATTTGAAAGCTGATAACCGATATATTGGCCGATAAATCTAAATCAAAATTTTTATATAATTTTTCAGAGCCTGATTACAAAAACAAAAGTCTCACTATTACAATCCATGTCCCAAACACACAATTATAATATTATGTAGCCTATATGACACATTTGCGTTGTACTTAACTGTATTTTCCTTCATATTTCAAGCAATTCATAACCATCATGGTGAACAGTGTGCATCTGAAGTGTGTCAGCTGAAGGAAATAATCCATTATTTATCCACTTTAATATATCAACCAAATTTTGTTATCGGGCCGATAACGATAACATTAAAAATGAACATATACCGATATTGTGGCCGATATATTGTGCATCTCTATACAAAAGATTCTATTTGAAGTGATTTCTGTTCTTTCTGTTCATCAAGGATTCCTGAAAAATGAAATGCATCACAATTTTGTGGTTCGGTTAGTTCTTTAGATCACAGATATATAGAAATATAGATTATATTATATTAGCCTGTACTGGGGTCGATCAACAAGGCTGCATTTATTTGATCAAAAATACAGTAAAACAGTGAAATATTATTCCAGTGTAAATCAGCTGTTTTCTATGTGAATATATAGTAAAGTGTAATTTATTCCTGTGATCAAAGCTGAATTTTCAGCATCATTACTCCAGTCTCCAGTGTCACATGATCCTTCAGAAATCATTCTGATATGATGATTTATTATCATTGTTGAAAATAATTGTGCTGCTTCAGATTTTTGTGGAAATCACTATATTTCCGACTCAAAGACACATTAATAATGATCATTATCTGGCTGGTCAAGAGTAAAGCTGATGTTTAGGCAAACAAAGTAAATAAATCACATAATCTACCTTAAAAAAAGATGTATTCCTTCAAAACGGTTCTGATTGGTTGTTGAATCCTTGTGTTGCTGTCTGTGATTGGTTATAATCCTCAAGGTACTGTGGAAATGTTCCACGCAGCGTTTAGATCTAACCATATCAATCTGTGCAAGCTGAGATCTTTCCAATGATATGACACACGTCTAATTGATCTATATGATGGTTTTACCAGGGCCTGTTATGATTATTATGATCATCTTTCATAAATCCTGAAATGGAACGCGTCTAATTTGTCAGCAAATGTTCTCGCTCCTCAGTATCTCCTCTCGCTGTGATTCATCAGTGTGTGTGACACTCAGGGCCCTATTCTAATCATCTAAGCTCACGGTCTGAAGATCACGGTGCAGGAGCACTTAAGGAGTGTCTGAATCCACTTTTGCTAGTTTAACGATGGAAAAAACGGTCGGCGCGTCCAGTGCATGGTCTGAAAGGGTTGTCCCTATTCTCTTAATGAGTCATGGGTGTGTTTTGGGCGTAACGTGCAATAAACCAATCAGATTCTCATCTCCCATTCCCTTTAAAAGCCGTTATTTACATGTCGGAATACAGACACCTTCAGCCTGACGAGATGTGTGTATTGCCACGATTTTTCAAATAATTAGCCAATTTCATTCATCATTACTGCAAATAGGTAATTCTGATACACATCACATTAGTGTAAACTCTCCACTCTTAAACAATCAGTCTCTATGCAAACTAACTTTCACTTGTAGGCATTTCAGTTCTTTATGTTATTATGCAAGCTTTATGCTAATGTTTATAAATATATTCAACAATTCTGCAAGTATAAATATTAAAGACGCAGAAATAATCCAAAGATGTTTTTGCATTAAGTTAAAACAGGCTGAATGTGGATGAAGAGCTGACCTTCTCAAACCCAGTGTACACGAACACACACTTAACAACCCGTTACACACACACACACACACACACACACACACACACACACACACACACACACACACACACACACACACTCAAACAACTAAAACTTTTGTTTTATTTTCAGTTACCTGTAATAACCCTTTTAAATGTTAAAATTAACATCAACTAGATTCATAAATGCTTTAGAAGTATTTTTCATAGTTCGTTCATGTTAACTAAAGTTAAAGTCACCATGAAATCAAAACTGACAGTTCTTGTTTTTATAGAACATTTCAGTGTTTAAGATAAATGATTTATCGCTGCACATCATCATCATTATTGTGTTAAATTCATGTTCCTCATAATCTTGAATCAGAATATCTTCCTCTTGCAGCATCTCTTCTCTTCTCTGATGATGAGGGCGGGGCAACCTGTCACTCACATGAGATCCACCAATAGCAAACCATCCAATCAATTCAGACAAAATCAAGTCAAAGTCAGCTTATGTTTCATGTTGACTTTAACAAATGGAATGATTGTTGAGTGTTAGCAGTTCAGCTGTGTGTGTGTGTGTGTGTGTGTGTGTGTGTGTGTGTGTGTGAGAATGACTGACCGTCGCATCCTCGATCCACCTGGCCGACCCTGTGGAGGGCGTCTGCGAGCAGGTCTGGCAAGCGGCCGTTCAGGTCCACGGAGGCCAGGCAGCCCTGGTACCCGTCCCGGGACGCGATCAGCTTCGGCAGGCTGTTGTACATGCTTCTGGCGACTCCACCGATATACAGCTCTCCTGCGGGACGAGAGGAAGCACATTAATAACGTGAATAACGCTGTTCACAAGTGTTCCTGTGAGATTAGTGTGCGAGTTCTCCTTCTGCAGCTCTGGAAATGTGATTCTGTTCATACTCGCCTCCCTGCTGAAGCAAGAAGTAGATTTGAGTGAAAACCTTCATCTAATCTAATGAAAACACACGTAAAGAGATCCGATGAGAGAAACTGAAGAGTTGATGTGGTTACAGCACCACCTACTGGTCAAAAGATTAACATATCGGTCAACTAAAGGAATAACTCATCCACAAATGATCATTCTGTCATCGTTTACTCACGGCGTTCAAACCTGCGTGACTTTCGTTCTTCAGAGGAACACAAGAAGATGATCTCAGTGTTTCTGTCCATCCAGTGAGAGTCAGTGTGGTTTGGCTCCTAACGTTATTTTGTCTTCCACAGAAGAAATCCAGTCATACGTAATGACAGAAAGGTCATTTGTAGTGAACTATCCCTTTAATTGACCGCTGCGAGTGAATGACGAATCAGACATCATCACCGTGTGCAGGTCACTTTAAAGATGATGAATGATAAAACACATACTGATTTCATAAAAAAAAGGAAAAATAAATAAATAATAAGGTTAAAATAGATTAAAATACATTTAAAAAATACATGAAAATTTTATATAAATAAATGAATAAAATAAATAAATATGTATTAAATAAAAAATGCTATTAATAAAATAAAAATAGATTCAAATGAACATTAAATATATTAAAATAAATAAAACATATTTGATTAAAATAAACAAAAAAATACACAGTACAGTACTATAGTGACTAGAAAAAAATAAACTGAATATTTTCCAAATTATATTATTTCACACATATTTATATTTATATTTATTTTTCACATTATTAATTGTGTCCTTATACATTCAAAAGTATAAATGCCTTTTAAATGATCGTCTGTGATGTAAAGCACACCAATGGTTTGAAACGGTTCGAACCCTGATGTTTTCAGCACAAACCCTCTAATACAGCAGGATCCAGTGCTGTCTGCTGCAGTGACACACAGTTCGTTTGTTAATCATGTCTAACAATCAGAAGCTTCTCATTTCAATCCATTAGTTCATTATATAAGTGTTCTGGCCCAGTTTCAGTAGATCAATAATTCACACTCGAGGCGTCAGTCATGAACACGGAGGAATAAACGGCTCGCTCAGAGAGGAAACCAGAGCATCGCCTTCGTTAGTGAGTGTTTAACGGCGTCTGGCTGCTGTGTGTGTTTCCTCAGGTATGGACTGACTGATGAGTGATGATCAACACACACACACACACACACACACACCTGACGTCTTTTACATGTACACTACCAGTCAAAAGTTTTTGAACAGTACGATTTTTTAATGTTTTTAAAAGAGTCTCTTCTGCTCATCAAGGCTGCATTTATTTGATCAAAATGTTTCTTGAGCATCAAATCATCATATCAGAATGATTTCTGAAGGATCATGTGACACTGAAGACTGGAGTAATGATGCTGAAAATTCAGCTTTGATCACAGGAATAAATTACACTTTACTGTATATTCACATAGAAAACAGCTGATTTACACTGGAATAATATTTCACTGTTTTACTGTATTTTTGATCAAATAAATGAAGCTTTGGTGAGCAGAAGAGACTTATTTTAAAAACATTAAAAAATCTTACCGTTCAAAAGCCTTTGAGCAGTAGTGTGTGACACACAGTGTTCATTCTCACAGTCGTGGCTTTGTTTCTCACATTTGCACGAATCATCATAAACATCATAAACTTCATAAACTTCATAAACCTGTCCTGCTCCAAACACACGACAAGAGACGAGCTCCACATGACCAAACCTTTTCAAGTTGAACTAAAACAAAATGAGAAATGATGCCTTGGCAACGAGCTGAAATAAAATGTTTATTTTTTATATATATATATATATATATATATATATATATATATATATATATATATATATATATATATATATTCTTATATTTCAGTTAACATTTATTTTATTTTATTTTTTATTTTTTTTTATAGTTTTAGTTAATGAGAATCATTAAAGTTTATTTTTTATATTTTCTGTTTTCATTTTATTTTTTGTTAGTTTTAATAATTTTGTTGTGCATTTTTGTCTTTTTAAAATATTTATATAGTTCTTATTACATTTTTATTTTAGTTTTAGTTTCAGTATTTAAATTAAACTACAAGAATATGATAGATAAAATATATATTTTTTATTTTCTTATATTTTAGTTTATTGCATTTTAAATATATATTTTTTTTCAATAATGTGAGAAAGTATCATGAGAAGGTTAATTTGAAGCGTGTGGATCGACTGATTCATCTGCTGCATGTGTTCATATAACGACATCAGTCCATCAGGAGAACGAAGAGGGAATCATCTGAAGTTTGTGTTCTTGTGTAGAGCGTCTTCTTCTGCAGTGATCGATCGGGACTCTCCACGCGCTGGCCGGTCGATGGAGGCGTGCTCAGATCAGCCCCACAGCTACTCAACACCAGCGGTGAGTCCTGACGCCACCAGAGACCTGCCCGATCACACTCATCCTCATCATCACCAGTGTAGTATAAGGAAGATGAGAGCTGACTTCCTCCAGCGCCACACAATGTGTATGTACACAAAGCTCAAGTAAGAAACAGTCTTCGATGAGCTGAACGATGAGAGTGTCTGAAAACCTGAAGGACGCAATGAAACAGCTTAAAATCCATGAAATCCAGCCGAGAAACTTACAAACTCACGGAAGAAATTCATGAACAAGAGCAAACGCTGCTTATTTTTCTGTCTCCACTGGCAGATATTTGATCTTGTTTTAAGCATGACATCTTAAAGTGCCCCGATTATGATTTTTCAGATATTCCCTCTCATGTAGTGTGTAATAAAACTGTTGTGAGAGTAAAAGATCTGCAGCGTTTTAAAAATCAAAGATCAGATAAACAGAGTTTTTGTCTCCTACAAGAAAAGAAGTGATTCTGAACTGAAACGAGTCGTCAGTAATTCAGTCTCACTTCCTGCTGAACCTGTGTAGGTTTGTTACTAATTTGCATAATGGTCTTGATTGGCTGATCAGCGTCTCTTTGCCCCGCCCTCAATCACTGTAGTTGTGTCTGAGGCTGGAAGAGTTTGGTTTGGTGTCGTTCATGTCGAGAAGACGCTGTTTTCTGCTGAGATTGATACGGTAAAACCAACGCCATCGTTACTGTTCATATCACAAGAGCTGAGATTCAGACATGATAACGAGTGTTTGGTTTCTGACCAATCAGAGCAGAGCAGCTCTCAGAGAGGCGGGGCTTAGAGAGACCGAATCCTTGAACGAAGCGTTTCAGACACTGAGAGGAAAGAGCTGATGCTGCAGTGGATATTACGAGAGAATTAAAGTGTTTTTGACCTTGGATGAATGATGTTGTAGGAGACGAGAAACTAAATGAGGAACATTTAAAATCACATAATAGGGTTTTTTTGCTTCTCCAGTAAATGTTTCTTTATATGAGCAGCAGAATCTAAAGTCAGATTATGACTACAGAAACATGAACTCATTATCACAGAGATTAATTGAAAAGGGCTGAACCTGATAATTAATATAAGCACGTTTGATAAAAGCATAGAGACGATTCACAGATGGCGGATGCGAGCGTCAGTCTGCGCGTCGCGATACAAAGAGGATAAAACGGCTCCATCAGCGAGACGGGATTAAACTCTCCCACTGCGTCTATTCTACACAAATTACTCTCCCAGACAAAAGGCCAATTTGTTTTTGCAAAGCCTGATACACAGCTAATTCTCTTTGCTGAGATGGAGAAAGTGGATTCTAAACGTAAAATGTCAAGCGCGCGGCGAGCGTAAGCCTATCAGACGCGGCGGATGCGTTCACGGAGTTCATTTCATGCTAATCAGTGGAGAGGGAACCCGAGGTTCAGGTCAGAATCAGTGTATAGAGACGTCACGCCTCAGACACACACGTCACGCTTCAAACACCTCAGGGTTTCTGGTCTTTACATTCACATTCATGCATTTGGCAGGAGCTTTCATTCAAAGCAGACATTATGCATGTTCACGCATTCCCCGAGAATCAAACCCATGACCGTGAAGAATAAAATTCCTCTCAACACACATTGGATTCTCATTTTCTAACTCAGAATGTCCCAAAAACTCGCCTTTTTTTCTTACCATCGTTTTAAAGACAAAACTTGAAAAGAATATCCTTAAAAATCATCACAAATAAGTCAGGATAACCTCCGGCCTGTCTTACATCCCCAAAAGTCATTTGGTGTCATTTCATTCTTAAGAAAATATTTGAGAACTTCTTAAGATTTTTGCATGTTTCTGAATGTTCTCTGAACGTTCAAATCATCCAAAAAACGTTTTTTCTTGGTTGTGTGAACGTTAACGGAACAATCCATTGTATCATTCTTCAAACATTATGGGAACGTTACATTTGAATGTTCTCTGAACGTTCTGAAACAATTAGTAGCATTTAAAAAACGTTAGATGAACGTCCAACTAAAACGTTTCAGAAAAATGCTCCATGAACGATTTTTTGTGCTAATGTTTTCAGAACATTATTATAGAGCAGATAACTTTGAACAAACGTTCTATTAACGTTACTGGAAGAACGTGTGTTCATAACGTTGAGAGAACCTTGTCAGCTGGACAGGAACATTCTTACAAACGTCTCATTTTCTTCAGAAGGTTTCTGTGAATCCGGCCGCTGAATATTAACGGAGGATGATAAAGAAACTGCCCTCCAGACGCTTGAGCTGTTCTGCTACGCACCCTGTTAAGGGAACTCGTGTCGTGTTCACTGGAGTCTCACACGAGCGTCATTCATCCTTGATTGTAATTATGAAACTGCTGAAAAGAAGCTTGAGTCCTGCAGCGCTTCATGTTTTATGTATCTGTTTACCTGCGCTGGGAATCTTCTTCCTGTCTTAAATTGCTCAAATTGTATTTGTCTTTGGCCTGGAGTTGTTTTTATTGCGGCGTTACGAGATGCTGGCGACCCTCTGATGGGTTTCGCCGGCACGACACGTTTACTCTGTGCTGCCAGGAAAGACACTGTGTAAGTCAACAGGAAATATGAGGACATTCATCAGGTGACTCAAATCCAGATCTGAGCAGAAAACATTAAAACATTAGTCAGTTCCCAGTATGAATGAGATCAAGTGCATTTTGAATGAGTTCTGTTATATAATCTAACTCCAGCATCAACACACTGTGTTCTGTAACCGTCTCCTGAAACCTGCCTGTCACTGTTTTCAGAATCAAGACGAGAGAAACCGGCTGTTTGTTTCAGGAGAGCTCAGGGAATGAAACACCTAAAGCACATAAAACACACGCTTCTACATTTGATCATAAACCTGTTTCATTTTTGTTTACTGTAACATCCTGAACAATCAACAGATTTACATTATACCATTCAAACCTTTGGGGTCCATAAGATCTTTTTTAAAAACAGAAATTAATACTTTTATTCATCAAGGCTGTATTGATCAAAAGTGACAGTAAAGACATTTATAATGTTACAAAAGATTCTGTTTCAAATAAATGCTGTTCTTTCAATTCAGCAAAAAATCCTGAGAAATAAAATGTATCACATGTTTTCAACATTGATAATAATCATAAATGTTTCTTGAGCATCAAATCATCATATCAGAATGATTTCTGAAGGATCATGTGACACTGGAGACTGGAGTAATGATGCTGAAAATTATCACAGGTATAAATTACACTTTACTATATATTCATATAGAAAACAGCTGATTTACACTGGAATAATATTTCACTGTTTTTACTGTATTTTTGATCAAATAAATGCAGCTTTAATGAGCAGAAGAGACTCCTGAATACAAAAAAACCCCTAAATAATTATGCCAAACTCTTGAAGCCCAGTGTACATTAAATCAGTTTCTCATTCATGTTCAATGGATGTGGTTTGAGAAACTAAAGGCTCGTGAACCATCTGTTTCAGATAAACCCGCCCCTGAACAGCACAAACTAGCCTGTGGTTGGTCACTTTAGTTGTCAGTCAAAGTTGATTATTCAGTCTTTAATATCTGATATTTCTGATACTTGACAATAACATGTGTTAATGGTGATATACTTTGTATGTCCAAATTTTGACTTTATATTATAATTTCGACTTTTTAATCTCATAATTTCGACTTTTAATGTCATAGTTATGTATGTCATGACTGAGATTTACCAAAGCATGATTTTGTCAGAAACAGCTTCCATTGTTTCTGGTATTAAGAATCGAACAATTGTACTAGTATTGGTGTTGATTTCTGAAATGTTGTTTACATAGCAAAGTTATCCTATATTAACTGATTATTTAAATAAAGTATGTGCTAAATAAAGTGATCTACGGACGGGTGTTTGGGTGTTTTGGGCGTTCAGTACCTTTGAGGTCCAGGTTCCTGGCGCCGTTAGAGTGCTGCGTCACGGTGCGAGAGTCGATCTTCAGCGTGTGCACGTTATTGGTGTCTCGGGAAACCACCACGTTGTGCCACTGATTGTCATTGAGCGGCTTCTCGGAGTTACCCTTCATGAGAGACGGCCCGTTCCCGAGGTCAAACACGTAGTGGATGTACCTGAACACACGGGCAGACACATCCCAGATCATTAAACCACTGACTGCAGACATGCTGGGATTCAGCTCCCCTCCGGCTTCAGGCTCCTGAATGAACGCTGAGTCCGCCGAAATGACCTATTGTTATTATCGCTATCCTTATATTGACACAGATGTGTGTTTTTTCACGCTGACAGCTGCAGGGCAATGACGGGGTGAGAAACGTACACTTTAGTTAATGTTTTTTAGTCTAAACGTAGACTAAATGAAGCATACACTGACATTTACAACACTTACATTTTGTAGTTGATGCTCATGTTGAACTTCACCCTAAAAGTGAGCATTGGCTAAATGTCTCCTTTTGCTTACACAGATAAAAAGAGGATTTTGGGTGAAATTATATTTTCAGTTTTGACTGAGCTATTTTTTTTTATTTTCAAAGTGTCACTTTTCAATGAAAGAAACTCATTTCCTCTGTTCCATCTATTCTAACACCGTAGTAAATGTCGCTCTGTGGAGTTCTGCCTGCATTCACTGTCATTTCCCTTCAAATATTGATTAGAAAACACCACATTTATTCTGTTCATCACAGATAAAAGCTGTGAAAAATGAGCTTCGTTCCTTTGACTGGTCATAACCGCTTCTGTTGGCAGCGTGAACAATAACGGCACTAAACCGCTTTAAACCCAACACAACAGCTGAAGACTTTCCAACAAAGACGAGAACAACATCACCCACACCAGATATCTGGTTGCTTAGAAACACAATTATTCAGAACAATGAGTTTTGTGGAATCTAAACAATGTTTGTGTGTAAAGTGATTCTGTTTTAACTCGCCTTCTTGACATCAGAACTTCCCAATCTAGCATTATTTCCATGTGGGGTGACAAAAACAATCTGCTGGAAACGTCTCCATACGTGCTTCAGTTTCTAATCTCCATCTGTGTATCTGTGATTCATTAGATCCACCTGTTCTTAAAAGCTGCTCAAATTGAAGCACTAAAATTATTAAAACTGAAATAAAAATAAACTAAAACTACTAATAAAAATGTCTAAATGAAACAAATGAGTTTAAGTTATGTGCTAAAATTACTAAACAAAATGATAAAATTAATTTTTTAAATAAAATAATTAAATAAAAATTAAAAATGAACCTATAAAATATATATTTAAAATTAAAAAATAAAAATAAAAATAATAAAAAGAAATAAAATGAAAAAAAAAAAAACCATTATATTAATGAAGCTAAAATAACTTACTAAACAAAAACTTGCTGTAGACAAAAATTCAATTCAATTCATTTTTTTGCTGTTTCTCTAGATCTCTCTCGGGTTTCAGAAGAGATCTCAACAATGCCTCAAAGTTCAGATCTGCAATCAAAAGTCAGAGATCTCAATATGAACATTTCACCAGGTTCATTTTATGGCTCTAAACTCTAAGTGTCTGTATCTGAAGAAAGTGGAACTTTTTTGGAACTGTTTTCAAACAGGTTTCCTGAAGCCAGAACATTAACTTTTTTCAATTTTAGAAATCATCACATGCAAAAGAGAGGTAAGGGCGAGGCTGCGACTGACCCCTTCACCAGCTCCACCACGATGAAGTCGCTGCCGTCGCCGCTGTTGAAGAGCAGCAGGCCGTCCGTGGACGTGGTCTTGAACTGGAAGAACAGGTGCATGGACGCGTACGCCTGCAGCGTCGCCAGCGCCAGGTAACTTCCTTTATTTCGGAAGGTCACGGGGTCGGCGATGATGTGGCGCATGCCGAAGCGGGCGTTCAGCTCACAGTACGAGATATCGCCGTTCTTGCACTGGTCCACGTACGGCACGCCGTTGACCGTCAGGCCCTGCAGGTGCCCGATGAAGTTTGAGGGCACGACGGAGATGAATCTGCGCTCCGTCATGATGCCCGTCTCGATGTTGTGGAACTCCAGACGAGTGTGGTCACCCGTCATCTGACCTGCGAGTGCACAACGAGTCAAAGAGTCACTGAACACACACTCAACTGAACTACATTCTGAACAATGTGGGAATACAAGCCACTCATCCAGATGCTATTTCTTAAGGGAAGCATAAAAATGCTAAATAATAGATATCACCATGCTTTCTCCAGTTGAGTACATTTAGGTAAGTTTTCTAGGTAACACTTAGGTTAACATTAGTTAACTACATTAGTTAACATGAACTAATAATGAACTGTGCTTCTACAGCATTTATTAATCTTTGTTAATGTTAATTTCAACATTTACTAATACATTATTAAAATCAAGAGTTGTTTTTGTTAACGTTAGTTAATGCACTGTGAACTAACATGAACACGTTATGAACAGCTGCATTTTTATTAACAAAGATTAACAAATACAGCAACAAATGTATTGCTCATGGTTAGTTCATGTTAGTTAATACATTAACTAATGTTACCAAATGAACCCTGAATGTTACCGTTTTCTAGAATGTTTTATTTAAGCATACAAATGAGGCATTATCTATCACTAATTCGCATACATTTCCAGAACATAAATCTGAACACTGAATGAAGCCAGGTTTAAAATTCTTGTTTGATTGTGTTGACACATTAGAGTTAAAGGTTTTTACAGAGGGGATTTTGGATTTCTCTTTTTATCACTCCTTAAATCAGAAAATACTGTCAACAGACAGAAAAAAAACACATTTTCGCCATGTTTTTAGGAATAAAATGCTCTATAAATCAGGTTGAATGATATATGAACAAACCCCACAGTAAAAACCTTCAGAATATAGATATGAATAAAACTCTAAATTTTGGTGCATGTAAGTGTTACTGAAGTGGAGAAAAAAACTTTTAAAGTTTTTGTACTGTAACTTAAATCTACAGACGCAAATAGATAAAGTGCAATAAAATAAACTCTTAATGTGTATGTTGGATGTTTTCTTTCCACTAGTCTGAAAGAAGACATGTTATTTAGCCAAAACCTCATAATTGACCAGTGCATGAAAATAAACAAACAAACAAACAAAACAATGATTTTGCCTGTAGTGTTTGCCTTAAAAAGGAGTAGGCAGTATACAGTACACACCATATACATTTATATATCGTATTTAATAAATAGTAAGCTAGTATTTAGTACATACCACAATCCTGGGCTCTGTAAATAAAAAAAATTAAAAAAAAAACCAGAAAGGGTTGTTTTTTAGCAAATCAGAACAGGAGCTGATCAGAAATGCTCTCTGTCTGTCAGTACTGTCTGTGTTCAGATTGGCTGTCGTTTCTACGGTGGGTGTGGTTTTGAGTTCTGAATATTGAACGTTTGACACTCTGTGCTTTATCCGACAATGAAGCTTCAGGAAGGATGGAGCTCGTACCTTCCACAGTGACATTGTCCACGGACAGGTGCAGGTTTCTCCCGCGCCGGATCACTTTGACTGAGTGCCACTCATTATCGTTGAGTTTCTGACCGGCCGTCAGGATCTCTGGACCTTTACCTACAGCAGAAGAGTGCGTCAGATACACACTCTCTCTCTCACACACACACACACAGCGAGGAGATATCTCCATACACACACACACACACACACACACTTAAACTAAAATTAAAAATATGTTTAAGTACTGAAAAGGAAACTGAAATAAAATAAACCTATAAAAAATATTTCTAAAAAACCCAAAAATGAGAAAAGCACATACAACTACTGAAACGGAAGTAAAATGAAATTATAAAAATAAAAGTCAATTCATAAGCATTCAAAGGCGCTGAAAACAGAGAGTAATTCAGCGAGATCACTGACTCGAGGTCAGTCGGTAAACTCTGCTGATGGTTAAAGCTTTAGAAAGCTGTTGTATGAAGTTAAATATATTTTGTATTGGAGGGATTTTAATGTGAAGAATGAAGAATCAGTATAATGACTGAAACTCAAGGCCGCTGTGAGAATCTCAGGGTTTATTGTGACCTGAAGAGAGCTGCTGCATATTTATGACTCGTTTTTATGCCGTTTCCATTATTTATGATAAGAACTTAATAGAACCTCGAGGGGACGCTAAACAACGACTCATTCTCATTCTCTCTGAGGTTCATGATTTAATCTGTTGTGCAGTGTGGGATTTACATGAGCAGATCTTCCACACACACCTGCGAGAGCTCCCGCATCCTGACAGGGCATTCTGGGTAATTGGCTGTGGCTAAATCGCAACGGAGCCCGAGGTCACGAGCGGATCAGGCCGACTGGAAGCGAACGGGAAACTAACGAGAGATCGGGCAGCGGAGAGCGAGGCGTCCGACGGCACACGCCACATCACTGTGACGATTTACGCGGCAGACGCAGAATCTCACGTGAAGTGCGGCTGCACTCCTCGGATCTCGGGTAATCCGTGTGACTCACGGAGCGCTCGGAGTCTTCGGAGAGTTAACGAATCGCTGCAACGCTATTCTGAAAAGCGTCATGCAGTCTGCTGAAATACTGTGTGCTTTTCTAAATATAGAGTAACAGACAAACCCCGTGAAGAATACTGATGGATAAACACTGGAAACACCATCTGTGTATCTGAACTAACAAACCACTGCTGAGGAAATCATCATAAATAATACAATATATTCTGTGCAAAGAAATACATAATTTAATAAATTACAGTAAAATAAATAAAGACAAAAAACACCCATTACACAGTAACTAGTCTCGCTGTGAACTGATAATAAAGAGTGTGACTCAATATTAAATGAGAAATGATTTGAGCAGACGAAATAAAATTAGTTTCCAGTAGGAGAGATGAAAAGCTTGGTCGTGTTGATTTCACTGTGAGACTGAGATGAAGATGAAAGTGTCATTCTGAAACGGATTACAACATCAAATCCATCCTGCAGTTATTAGTGTTTACTTTCATTAGTGTGTGTTTATGTGGAGTGAATATCAGAGAAGGCCTCCAGAGATGAGAGTGACATCAGAGCACATGACGAGTCTCACACACTCAGATATCTCCTACAACACACTTACCTGAAATGTCAATACACAGCATGAAACGACAGTTTAACACCTCAGAGAATGTGTGTGTGGATATACAGTTGCAAGAAAAAGC
>NC_063046.1:1283170-1323170 GCF_018812025.1 Megalobrama amblycephala
AGAACAATAAACGTTTATGAATATATTTTCTATTAAAAAAATCTCATTCACTAATAATTGCACATGAATTTGTTCTTAACTTCATTCTAATGTTAACAAATTTGGAGTATTCTACTCATTTGCATAAAACACGCCCATTATTTTATTAATTTTTTTTCTAGCAATTTTGTTGTTAATATTAAAATAATTAATATTTTGAAATATAGTTTTTATTCATTTTTATTTCAGTTGTAGTTTTAGTTATTTTAGTACATCAAGCAAAACTAAGTGAAAATGTTAAATGTTGCCTTGGCAACTAGCTGAAATATATTTTATTTTAGTTATTATCTATATAAGATTAAGATTATATTAAGATATTAATTATTAGATATTATTATTATTATTATCTATATAAGATGTAACAAATTTCCACCATGAGTTTGTGATTTTTGTGTGTGTGTGGTTTCAGTTGTTCCTTTATTTTTAAAAATTAGAATGCATTTTAATCAAAAGAAGCATCATTATCTGTTGGTGAAAGCGTTCATACGCACACGTGTGGTTAGTGAACAAAACCCAGTGTTACACAATATTACACAATTCTGCTTCTCAAGTAAACATATCTCGTTTTAAAGATTTTTTTACTGTAAAAACAGGTGTAAAACACTGAATATATTTTATATATATTAAATATATTGACATTTTCAATAAATCCCTAAAGATATTTTGCAGCCCTGAAATAGAGGCGTTTTGCCGCCCTCTGCTGGTGGACGGTGTGACTGGCAGGCAGGGCGAGATCCGTCTGACAGAGAGGACATGACAGGGGAGAGAACAGAAGCCTCTGAGGGCACAGACGGGCGGGTTACCGAGGTTGACGGTGAGTTTGACCCGTCCTCCGTCCAGCTCCAGCCGCAGCGTGTCGGCCGACTCTTTGGAGGTGGTGGCCATGAGCAGCCCGTACGCCCGCTGGGACATGAAGCGCAGGGCCACGTCCTCCGCCTCCGTGTGCATGGAGCTGGGCATGATGATCTTCAGATACATGCTGCCGTCGTAGCTCAACACCGTCGCCTCTGTGGACACACACACACACACACACACACACAGTGCTATATCAATGTACCTGCCACTGACAGGTGTGACTAGATTGAGTAAAGTTTGATGACAAACTTTGAAGCTGGCTTGAGAAAGCCAAACCAGAAAGTTTGAAAACTTTTTAAAAGCTTGAAGTTTGAAGGTAGATAGATGTTTTAATATTCTGTAAGCATGAATTAACATGTTGCTAGCATTTAACACATTGATAGCATGATTTACCATGTTATTGTGAATTAGCATTTTGCTAGGAAGAATTTGCATATCGCTAACATGTTTTAACATGAATTTGCATGTTGATAGCATGATTTAACATGTAGGTAGCATGTTTTAACACTGCTAACATTAATTAGCATTTTTCTAGCATGAATTATCGTTTTGTTAGCATGTTAACATGAATTAACATCTTGCTAATATGTTTTAAAACATTGTTAACATGAAATAGCATATTGCTAACATGTTTTAATGTTGTTAGAATGAATTAGCATTTTGCTAACATGATTTAGCATATTGATAGCATGGTTTAACACATTGCTATCATGTTGTTTTAACATTGTCAGGATGAATTAGCATTTTTTGCTAAAATAATATAGCATGTTAGCATTTTTGAAACATTAAATAGCATTTGGCTAACATGATTTAACATATTGCTAACATTAATTAACATTTTGCTAACAAGAATTAACATGTTGCTAGCATGATTTAACATGTTGTTAACATGATTTAACACATTGCTATAATAACTTAACACGTTGCTAACATGTTTTATCACATTAGCATTTTGTTAACATGTTTTAACATAAATTAACATGTTGCTAGCATGTTTTAATGTTGTTAGGATGAATTAGCATTTTGCTAGCATAATTTAGCATTTTGATAGCATGATGTAAGCACAATTTAACATGTTGATAGCATGATTTACCATGCTGCTAACATGGTTTAACACATTACTATCATGTTGTTTTAACATTGTTAGGATGAATTAGCATTTTGCTAACATAATATAGCATGTTAACATATTTAACATGAATTAGCATTTGGCTATCATGACTTAACATATTGCTAACATTAATTAGCATATTGCTAGCATTAATTAACATTTGCTAGCATGATTTAGCACATTGCTTGTTTTTAGCATTTACTTAATGTTGCTAGTGTATTTTAGCTTGAATTACATGTTGATAACCAGATTTACCATGTTGTTAGCATTAATTAGCATGTTGCTAGCATGATTTAACATGTTGCTAGCATGATTTAGCATTTCCTAAGCTAGTTGCCAGGCTTTGTTAGAGAAAGAAGATTAAACACTATTAGTTTTGACCCCCTCAATGAAAGCGTATGGGGCTTTTATGGTTTGTAATCTTCATTTTAGGAAAACCAGAAGTCGGATCAGTTTGAAAAGATATAACAGCCCGAGTCAGAACATGTTTGGTGGATGTAGCTTCACAGCTGTAGGAGGAGAATGATGACGAGGCAGACGCTACAAACGCACATTAACACCATCATGTCTTCTGCAGTGTAATACTGTCAGCTGACTCTTGGTGGCAGTAAAGCGCTACTGTAAATCTGCTCATAATCACCCTCACACAGATCCAGCAACATGACACAAACAGCTTTCACTTCACAGCACAACATCTGGCTGTTAAACAGATGAAAATAAATATGTTTAATAAAACAAACTGGCCTCTCTTAAAGTGTTTCTGCAGCTGAAGCCAAACACCACTAAACACCACCTGTTCCTCAACAAACACTAAGAGTGAAGCTACAGAGACGGAGTATTCTCCGTGTAAATCCGCTGAGCTCAATGGTGTCTGGGTTCGAATAGCTTCAGAGCTGTGAGTCGGGCTGATATCAGAGGCGTGTGTCTGTAAGCGCTTCCGTCGCCCGCGAGACGAGCAGCTTTCGCACCAGCTGGTGTCGTTAAAGGCGGCACAGATGGTTCTGGCGAGCATCGCTGCTCCGGTGCTTTTCCCAGCCCGTGACACCGGCTCTTTCCCCGCCAACATGAATCAGGAAACGACACACGGAGCGTCTGAAGAGCGCTGGTGGAGCGAGGCCGCGGGGAATGAAGCGCAAACGCTGAAAAACTCTGATAAAAGCGTCACGGATGCTAAATATAACCGCTGAAAGATGTTAGAGATTCACACGGGTCAGACCTCAGTGTGAGGCAGAGTGAGTCACACATATCACCCTTTCTGATTTTTATGGAATATCACAGTGTTTATTCTAAATGATTTATCAGTGCACATCATTATTGTTGTGTTAAATTCATGTTCTGGTAATCTTGAATCAGAATATCTTCCTCTTGCAGCATCTCTTCTCTTCTCTGATGATGAGGGCGGGGCAACCTGTCACTCACATGAGATCCACCAATAGCAAACCATCCAATCAATTCCCCACAGACAAAATCAAGCCCCGCCCTACATTTGTTCTTGTTTGAGAAGCGTTTCAATCTGATATCTATATTATATTTATATATATATATATATATATATATATATATATATATATATATATATATATATATATATATATATATATATATACACTTATTCAGGGTTTCTACAGGTTTCATCAAATCTAATTTAATGCTTTTTAATGCCAATTTTTAATTTTTTAATGCCATATATATATATATATATATATATATATATATATATATATAAGTAAATGTCTATAGATGACGTCATACGGCAATTAGAATATTCATCATGTCATTAAGTTGCATTCGCATTCTGTCAAGTGTCAGCCCTTTACATTTGTTTGCTTCTCTGCTGCTACCCTTTTTGCTCACAAAATATATTTTAATACAGCCAAATTCCCAATAAAATTGTTTCATCTATATATTTTTCTGTTTTTGTTGTCAGACAATATGAAAGGTGACTGAAACGCGGCCCATTAAGACTTCATACAGGGCTCAACATTAAGCCTCGTCATTCACGATTCTTGAACGATGCATGTAAAATGTATGATTCATCTTTCATTTTAAATTCTTAAATTTGATCAATAAATTTAATTAGAATAAGTTACTAAGGGCTGTTACCAATCAAATTAAATAATTATATTAAAATAAATTACAACTGCATTAAATAATGTTATGGGATTGTAAGAATTGTTGGGGGGGAAATGATTAAACAATTCGAAAATTAAACTAAACCGCCAGTAGGTGGCGTCAAGTAACCGTCTTAATAAGTGAGTCATTCATTCAAACGATTCATTCCAATGGCTGATTCATTCAAGAATGAGGCAGTTGTTTATGAATGGGTCACTGAATCTTTGACTCGTTGCGCTATGGTTCTGCTGTGATCTTTGTTTGAAACTATTTTTGCTGCTAAAATAGAACAATGTAAGTTTCTTCATTTGTTTGTTCTCTGACATCCTCAACTGAATGCGCTGCTCCTCTCAGCCACTCACTGAACAGCAGACGCAGATACGCCAGCGGCAGGAAAGCAAGATCTCGTGCTCGTGCAGCAGTACCGGCGAGTCTCAGAAGCTAGATCAGGTTAACAAGTATATTCATCACAATGTGCTTTCTTGGAAAAAAGTCGCAAAAGGGGTCTGAAAAGTTGCTAAGTTGGCAACACTGATTCAACCTTCCGTCTCCTGGTCCCAGCCCGCCGCCATCCATAACGGCATTAGGGCAATTTTGCTCCGGCCGGAGGCAATTACCAAACTGGTTTCGTGTGTGTATCACATTAATGTACATATTTTACGACAGCAAATCAAAGTTATTAATTATGAAGGCTATATTCAATATAAACCGGTATTATATTCCTTTAAAACTATCTAAAAAAATTAATGCCTGCAGGAATAAAATGTAACACTTTTTAATGCCATTTAAGGCCTCAATTTTTGCTAAATCCATTTAATGACTTTTAATGCTTTTTAATGCCCCATGGATACCCTGATATATGCTCTTATTCGCTCTTACTTGTCTTTCTTTCATGTTTGATAGGTATTGTAAAGGTAATGTTTGAACATTTGTTTGTTTGTTTGTGGCAGAGCCTGTGAGATTGTACAGGTAACCAGCCCAGGCTCTCTTACCGATCTCACAGTTGCTGCCCAGGTATCCGGTGCCGGTGCAGTCGCAGATGTAGCGGTTCCAGCCCTCCTTGCACTGTCCTCCGTTGGCACAGGGGGCGCTGCTGCACCTCTTCTGAAGCTCCCGCGTGCAGAAGCTGCTGACGCCCGGCGCGCTCTGGATCTCGGCGAGACGCCGCACGTCTCGGCTCTTCCCATCGATGAAGAGGTCGCGCACGCAGCCCACGTAGCCGTAGTTGAGCAGCGCGGTCCAGACCTCGGGCGGGAGGATCAGGCCCTGCCGCGTCTCCGGTAAACCGCCCAGATACATGTCGCTGTCCAAGTCCAGGATCTCGCTGCCCTCGTTGGAGCTGAAGGGAATCGAGCGGCTGTTGACCGAGATGGAGCCTGACGAGAAGAAGAAGACGTGCATGAGCGATGTGTGTTGGTGTGAGCCTGTACTTCTGCTCTCTCGCTAGATCATAGAGATTTATGACTTACTCTTAATTGTCTATTAAACTGCAATTACAGAACTGCTGGACTTTCTTCCCCACAGGACTCACACCCACCTCCTCTAGTCTTACACTCCATTAGCCAATTACAGCAAATGGATGCAGCCTTTGGCATCGCTGCATCTCGTTTGACACGCTTTAGGAGCGAAAACCGCAGGAGTCAATCCTCTAGATCCGGGATTCCCAAACCTTACTGTACGCCGAACACCTTTGGCATTAAATATTTACCGTTCTATGATACTGGCTAGTGACATGGAGGAAAACATCAAATATTTAAAAATGTTTGTGTTTTATTTTGATTGTTTTTTATTTTTTAAATTTAACATATATTTACTATGTGTACACTACACTGTGACCATCCAGGTGAATGTGATTTCACCAAGTACAACATGTTCCTGGATCAACATCTTTGTTGATCCTGGAACAACATTCCAATCAACCAATCAGATTTGAGGTACAAGTTTACCATTCATGTCAAGTTTAGGGTTAGGTGCTTCCACAACAGTGTTGTTCAACTATCACTTCCCTCTGATTTTAGGAATAAGTTATGGGTAGGGTTAGGTTTAGGGGTTGGAAAAAGGTTAGGACTAAATTTTCGGATAGGAATGTTGTAACTTCTTCCACTAGTTGAATTAACTCCTCTCATCTTGAATTTCATCTTCAAAATCATCTTGAATGATGAATTTTCAATAGAACCGAAAAACATCATAAGCTTAATATACTGATTTTTGTTTGGGCTCGCCACTATGGTGATCAGTGTTTCTTTTGGTTGGGCACTTGGAACTTCATTTATATTATTATAATTCTCTTCCAATCGATGCAGCAAGAAATCACAGATATTTGGTTTCAAAGGAAGGGAAGTAATAAATAGGTTGCTTTTAAAATGACCTAACTTCTAACTAAATCATTAACTATTTTTCATGTCAAATAATGATCTTTCAAAATTTTCTCACTAACACTTGTCATAAACACCATGTAAAACTTTGGTAACACTTTACTTGAAGGGGTGTGCATAAGACTGACATGACACCTTCATAATCTTGACATGTTACGTGTCATGAATATGAAGGAGGTTTTATGAATGTTTATGACAACTGTCATTAAGTGTCATTCACTCAATTATGTCATTTTTAATGCAAAGATGACATTGTTTGAGATGTCTTTGTTACGACAACTTGACATAAACCAACGCATCATAACCTGTCAGTGTGTTTGTCATGACAACGTGACATTAGCAAAACATCATAACCTGTCATAAACATGACATAGCAGATTAATTATCAAACTTCAAAAACTACTTAGCTTTATGGGTTAACATTACATTACATTATTTTGGTAACACTTCAGTACAGGGAACACATATATAAACGATTAACTATGACTTTTCCCTCAATAAACTCTTAATTTACTGCTTATTGTAGTTAATTGTTAGGTTTAGGTATTGGGTAGGATTAAGAATGTAGAATAAGGTCATGCAGAATAAAGCATTAATATGTGCTTTATAAGTACTAATAAATAGCCAATATTTTAGCCATATGAATGCTAATAGTAATAAGCAACTAGTTAAAAGACCCTAAAATAAAGTGTTACCATTATTTTATAACAGTGTCATCTTTTTTTTTACGAAATTTGAAATTGTCTATTATCTGACCTTCTGTTGGAGGAAACTTAACAAAAAACAAAACAAAAAAACATGAAATGAAAAATATTCATGATGCTGTTATAAAATTATTTGTCAGAGTATTGTCACTTAATGACATTTTAATGACAAGTTCAATTTGTACCACTGTACTTGAGCTCAAGATACATATTCATGACACTATTATAATGACCTCATGTCAAAACCAACCACATGACAGTTTAATGTAATGTTAACCCATTAAGCTAAATGATGTCAAGTTGTCATGACAAAGACACTGACAGGTTATGATGTGTTGGTTTATGTCAAGTTGTCATAACTCGGACATCTCAAACAATGTCATCTTTGCATTAAAAATGACATAATTGAGTGAATGACACTTAATGACAGTTGTCATAAACATTCATAAAACCTCCTTCATATTCATGACACGTAACATGTCAAGATTATGAAGGTGTCATGTCAGTCTTATGCACACCCCTTCAAGTAAAGTGTTACCAAAACTTTTAATCAGGTTGATGTAATCCCTCTATATTTGTGAGAATATCTTGCGATTGACCATGCTTGAGTCACACACAGACTTCAACGTTCAGCGTACACAACAATGGTAACAACGATAGCTATAATGAGTCAATTATCAAGTACCCTCTACAGTTCTTTTTTAGTTACTAGAGCTCTTGTGTAAGTGAACTATATTAACTAAGCATTTCTCAGTACAACATACTGTTCCTATTTCACTTAGTTGTTTTAAGGCAATCGGTTTGCATGTTTTTTTAATTAAGTCTAACTAAGTGGATTTTACAGTATATGTGGCGAATCTCAACTGCCTGCTTGTTTATTTCATTGCAAAATGTATTGCACAGCTCTTTATTTACAGATGGATATACAAGCACCCGCAGATATACATCAAACTGCAGCCTATCTTCCTCACCTCTCCGTCCTTCCCTCTGGAAGTCCACATGGCACCATTCGCCGTCGTTGACCTTCTTGTTGCTGGTCTTGAGTTTGATGCTGCCCGAGCCCATGTCCATCAGCAGGTACAGAAACCCGTCCAGCAGCTCCATGGCGAAATAATCGGTCTTCATCTCGCGTCCCGGCCGCTGCTCCTTCGAGCTCTGCGGTTTCCCGTGGCTGAACAGCAGGAGTCCGCTGGGCTCGGTGGTGCGGAAATCAAAGGAAATGGAGCTGGTCTTCTTGGTGTCCCAGCGCGGCAGGGCGATGTAGGACTCGGCCGTCTCGAAGGTCACGGGGTCGAGGGCCGCCACGTCCTCGCAGCGGAACACCAGGTCGCCGTGCAGACTGATCTTGGGATCTCTCTCGATGGCCAGACGGGACAGCTCAAGCTTGAAGTCATTGTTCTTGTAGACGACCTACAGGGGGCGACAGGGACGTTTGTTAACCTCATGTTGTGTTCCAGTCATTTTGATCAAAGTCCCTTTCAAGGAAAGTCTGTTCACTTGGCGGCCATATTTGTAAGGCCTCTGGGCAGTTATCTCGGGCATCCAAGACCAAGTCCTATCTACTTTACCAATTGGCTCTTTTATTTAGAAGGCGGGACTTATTCCGCCATATTGTGCATTACACTTTCTCCCAATCATAATTAATATGAGTCCACCATCTATAGTTTTTGTTTTGTCTCAGAAAGGATATTATTTTTCCTGAAAATGCTAGTTAATGTTATCGCAATGGACTACAACTTTCTGACTTTGCTCACACAGGGTTTAACAACTTCCCAAATAATCATTTTGATAATAATTTTGTACTTTTTGGGGGGTTTCCCCCCCCATTGTTACACTTGTGGTGTTCCCGGGTGAAATGACCAGCCTACAAAAAACTGCGTATGAACCTCTGGTTATGCTGTGTTATTGCCAAATATTGGATTCAGTCGTTTTGTCAACTTGTTTTCTTTAAGATAGCACAGGTTTCATTTCTTTTTGGAGCTGATTGATCTGAGCTGACGCAAAAAAAACAAACAAAAAAAAAACAAAACAAAAAAGATGTAGAAACAATGTTTGATCAGAAATTGCAAGTAAATTTTACAAATAATTACAAAGAAATGGCAAGAAACATTGAATTAAACATGAAATTCTGAAGTAGAAAAACCACAATAATATCCTTGTTTCTTGACGTGAATTGTCAAACTGATAGCTCCGCCCCCAAACTCACGCCATTGGTTGAGCTCACGCATTTCAAACAACCAAAAATGACACACACTGTAAAACATGATTTTTCAAAGTTGATTATTAGAGATTTTTGGAGTATATTTTACAACAAAGTTCTATTTAATTTTTTCTACACTGTAAAAAGTAATACGCTATATCTACTCCATACAATTTTGGCAACAGATTACAAGCAATATTATTAATTAAATTCAACAAATAGAATTGATTTAGAATTAATCAAATTAATTCCTTAAATGTCAACCATTTAAAATGAGTAAAATGTAAGTACAATTTAAACAAAAATATCTGAACAACAGACAGTGTCAAAGATGAACTCTTTATTTTTTATTGCCAACATTGAAGGAAAGTTAAACACATGAATGAACAGAAGTTTAGATGTAGATGTTGATTCTTGTGTTCTTGTGTCATGTTGATTTTATTGAAAATGTTTGGTCACTCTTATGGTGATCAGTGTTTTATTTAGTTAAGCAGTTTGACTCTTTGCTTTTTATGTCAGTTTGTGGTTTTTGTAATGGTGATTTTCTAATTTTACACATTTTAAAAACAGTTGATTTTTAAGGAATTAATTTGATTAATTCTAACTCAATTCTATTATGTTGAATTTAATTAATAATATTGCTTGTAATCTGTGGCTACAATTTTATTGAGTAGATATACCGTATTACTTCAAAACTGCATGTTTAATTCAATGTGTTACTCACTTTATATTATTTGTATTTACCAGCAATACCCGAGTTAAGATTGCAGGTTTGTTAAGAGAGCAGGTGGACTCACGTCTTTCAGGCAGCCCATGAAGTTGTTGCTGACCGGAGATCCGGGCAGATCCGCCGTGTTCGGGCTTCCCCCGATATAGAAGAAGTCGTCGGATCCCAGCATGGTGTAATCCTCCTGCGTGTAACCGGTGGTGGTCAGAATACCATCCACCGATATAGTGACCTGAAGGTGGGCGCGCGAGAGAAAGATAGAGACAGGGAGAGGTTTTCCCGAGGAGAAACAGAAAGAGAGGAGAAAGGAGAGAAAGAGACTGGATTAAGGAGTCATTGTGGTTGCGCTGGTTCCTACTCTGAGTGTGTCTAGCGGCGGCTCCGGGTGCGAGGAAACGCTTCTTCACAGAGCAGTTGAAGCGGCTCAGAACACACAACTATCGACTGCCAGGACGAGATTCATCCCAGTTTAATAAAGCTGATCTGACACCAAACCACAATCTCTCTGTTGACCCTGACTGACAAAAATGTGCTTCTGACGACATTACATGAAGAAAAATGTGAAGGACAGCTCATATCAGTGTCACGTTAGTACTGGTCTTTGTTAATATTTCGAAATAGTTTTGATTGTTATATTTTCTGTTTTCATTTGACTCAGTATTTGTGTGTCTGAATATCATGTCAGTAGAGCGTTTATCTCTACTGCCTTTTTCTAATGAGCGTCACACCAGTGACTGATATCGGATTCTGATTGGCTGTCGATGTTCTTATCCATCATGAGCTGGAAAAATGACTCTATTCTTTATATTTAGAACAATTTTTATAACTGTACCTTTTTTCTTATCGTCCTTGCTGTGAACGAGGCTTTAACATTCTCTTTTATCATAACATCAAATCATTTGTAACCGCTTTAACTTCCCAAAACACAATTACAGAAGGTTTTCTCTCTCTCTCTCTCAGTCATAAATGATGTAAATGAACGAGTTCTCGGCAGCTGCTGCCGTGTAAGACAGAGAAACCGAAGCTCTTTGATAACCCACTCCACGTCTCTGGAGCAGTTTTAACACATTTTCCTCCTAAACCTCTGATTGAGAGCGGAGGGAGATGGCAAACTCTGTAACGATCGACAAACCTGTGTTTACTTCACTGTGTTTGCTATTAAATGATTTGTCAGGATCATTCACATGTTGAATGATAATTATGTTTTGCCCTTTCTGACTGAACGTGTCCAATTAAAACCTGCGCTGATAAAGGTTGACGCAGACGACTTTATCCGTCAATTCCTGTTTTTATTCAACGTCTGTCACACACAAGCCAAAACGATTTCTCTTCCCAACAAAATATAAACCAGCTTCTAATGAAATATGGGCTCTGAACAGCAGCCACGGGCAATTAGCAGCTTTCTGGCTGGATTTCTCTTCATGGCACAAACTCAAAGGTCTGTCAAACCCAGCGCAGGAGATGCAGATCTTCTCCTAGAGCTTTGAACAACTGCACCCTGAAGAAGCGTTTCCCAGAGCGCTCGCTCCTTCCATCACCGCATCGGCGTTCGCTTTTCTCTCATTCTTCCGTACAGGCCAACACATTTTTATGTCTGCTGTCGTACTCTGGAGGTTTGGCCCGTGACCTCGCTGAACGGACCTCGTCATATGATCAGCATGTGAAACTTTTTTTGTTCTGTGCACTCTTAGAAATAAAGGATCCAAAAGGCGGTTTTGCAGCAACACGATTGAAGAACCCTAAAGAACCTTCCAACGATCAGCTCTGAACACTTTAATAATCTGAAGAACCTTCTGTGCGATGGAAAGATGCCATGGATGTTAAAGAAGAAGCTTCATTTTTAAGGTACTTTTGGGATGTTTCTCAGTGTTCTTCGCACTTAAAGACCCCGTGATATGACGTGTGTTCATGTATTTCCAAATGAAACAGGAAGCTGGTGTGAAACAGCCAATAGCCTTTAGTTTGCATCACATGATTCCAGAAAAGAAAATCACATTTCATTTAGAGAGCATTTGATTGGACAAAAATGTTGGCAATTATAAATCAAGATCATAATTCAACACAATATATGTATAAAGACCCAATATATTCTATTCTTTTTGTCACATCTCTGCGTACACATAATAAATCAGTGTTTGTTGACCAAACGGTTAATTAAAATATATCATTTTAAAATAAAAATCTAAAAGATTGAAAAGTTCTGCACTGGAATATGGATCCAGACATGAGCTTAAAGACTCCAAACTCCAGTTTTCACTTCATGGGGTCTTTGAGAACCAGTTTAAAGCATTTCAATTCCTCTCTTCTAGAAGCTTCTTTTAAAATCCATGATGCCATCTTCTGAATTTGAGATCTTCAGTAGTGTATGTCTCTGTGTGTGTGTGCATGTGTGTAAGAGAGAGAGTGTGTATAGTGTGTGAGTGTGTGTTTGTGTATAGTGAGTGTGTGTGTGGTCATCGGGCCTGTGTGTTTGTAAGCAGTGTCTCGTCACGCCGCTGGCATTATGACAGTGTTGGCAGCGCTCGTTTCTGGCCTCGACTCCAGCGTTATTACGATAAATAAATCATTACGGCGAGAGAGTCAACCAGCTGTCAGCCACCTGTGAGACAGAGCCGCTGCGAGAGAGACAGGAGCGTTAGTGACCACAGCAAACACCAGAGCTTCATCTGAACCACAGCGCTAACTCATGAACAGACACACTGAGGTACGCTCACGTTTGACATCATTTATTATGTTCAGAGAAATACCCGTGAGCTTTTATTTACAGCAGACGGCTGGCCTTGAGCGGCGAGTCTCAGCGGCCTGTTATTGTCTTATTTTCCGTCTGCATTAAAGGATTCTGTTCCCCGGCGGATGCTGCTTTTCAAAACCCTCTGTGATTTTAACTGTGATGTAACAGCATGTTATGAACTTCACCTGCAGAGGCTCCAGATCCGTCTTTATGACTAATGAATTATATTTTGCCCAAAATAAGTCATGGTTTTTCCCATCTGAAACATGACTCATGTATTTGCAATTAACATCAAACAAGAATAACCATTAGATTGGCGCCGAATGCGAGAGAAACGTGAGCTCAAGTTTATTTCTAAGCACATTTCACACACGCCGCTAGTTTCGCTTTTACTTTAGTTGTACTTTTTGAATATAATAATGAATGTGACTTATGCACCGATGCAACTTTACATGACAAACTCTCTCTCATCGCTGTCTACAGCCAGAAATACAGACGCATGGAGCCACAAATACTGATGATGCTCATAAGTGTCTGATTTTTTCCCAGCATCAGGCACACAAACACACAACTGTGTTTTCACGAGGTTTCATCATGCACAAACGCCTCCAGTCAAAGAACACAGTTGAGCTCTAGAATGGCAAACATCCACTGTATAGAGTCCACAACTACTGTACCACAATTTACCAGCCATGAATACTGGATTCCTGCAGTGTGACAAACACATCTGTAAAATTATAAAATACATAGTCTCTCAAATAATAGCTATAAACTCACAAAAAGCCATGTACACAACTGTTCAAAAGTTTGGGGTCAAACATATTTTTAAATCTTTCTGAAAGAGTCTCTTCTGCTGCGTTTATTTGATCAAAAATACAGTAAAAACAGTGCAATATGTTTTCTATGTGAATATATAGTAAAGTGTAATTTATTCCTGTGATCAAAGCTGAATTTTCAGCATCATTACATCATTATTGTCACATGATCCTTCAGAAATCATTCTGATATGATGATTTGCTGCTCAAGAAACAAGCTTCATATTTTTGTGGAAACCGTCATACATTTTGTTTTTCAGGATTCTTTGATGAATAGAAAGTTCAAAAGAACAGCATTTATTTGAAACTGAATCTTTTGTAACATTATAAATGTCTTTTTTGATCAATTTAATGTGTTCTTCATGAATAAAAGTATCCATTTTACTGACCCCAAACTTTTGAACGGTAGTGTATAATACTTATTTACACAAAAAAAGAGGTGCATCACGTCACACAACAGGACATGTCAATTTTGTACAGTAAATCACGTCAACTTTCCCATTTACTCTGCTAAGGCATGTTTTCTATTTTTAACCGTCCCTCAGGACTCGCCTCCAGACAAGCGTTATGTGAAGGTTAGTGACGGGTATTACAATCCGCTTGTGTGCAAACACATTAAATATGCATTTAACGCTAAACCACTGGGGAAATGATGTAATATGTGGAAAGTGATGACATGACAAGCATTTTCCACAGTCGAGGCTTTTTCCCAGTCATGTGACCTGAACACACAGCTTCATGTGATTTACAGGAAGAAAAATCACCTGTCGCTCCATTAAGAGACACTAATGCAATCAGCTGCTGTGAAACCGCATTCGCCCTGTCGGACGCATCAAGCATCTACGGAATATTAACACATCACCTTTGTGTTTCTATACAGGTCACATGACACAAATATACACAGATAAGATTACATTCACAACACAATCACACACACCATCTATACAAAATAATGTTTCATTTAAGTCATGTTCATGTCTCGTCTCGTTCATAGTTTCATTGTCACGCTCTGTTTAGTTTAGTTTGCATTGTTTTCCCTGTCAACATTTGCCTGAGTTCTTGTTCATAGTTCACACGCACCTGTTTCTTGTTCCATTGATAATTTAGTCTGTGTATTTAAGCCCTTTGTTCTTTCTGTTCATTGTTCGGTATTCACACATCATCCCCGTCGTTTGGATCAAGTCACGCTGCAACCGTGACAGAACACTGAACCTCGAGAAAAGACACAGAATGGATGTACCAGCTGCCATGAGCAGGATAATCGTGCCCTCAAGGACCACCTGATGTGCCTTACTCATGTTCAGACTGCTCTCTCTGTGCATTTGTTTAATATCGGCCTTAATGAGTGCAAGCCTGCCTGGAGACGGTCTTCGAGGGGCATTTGCTGAGTATGTGGAGCCCCGTTGAGGAAGACATCGCCAGCCCAGACTCCACCATACACCCAGAGCCCAGTCAGCCTCCACCCATGCCTGCCACAGATCTATCACAGAATCTTTCAGGTGAGTGAGCCGGCAGAGTTTGACCGCATGGTTTGAAGCCCCACCCACACTCCCGTTGTCTCAATGGAATTAATTGACGATCTGGATGATGAAATGTTTCAAGTTCTCCAGTGTCTGCTGGTCCTGTCTAGTCCCAAGTTGTCTTCATCTCTGCTGGTCCCGCCCAGCTCCAAGTCACCTTCATTGTGGATGGTCTCAGAAAGCCTCCCTCTGCTAAAGCCATCCAGGTCCTTGGCTTCCCCTCCGCTGTCTCCGTTCAGCCCCTAGGCTCCTCCTTCCGTGGTTCCACCCAGCTGATCAGCTCTGCCTTGGTCTGTGGATCCCTCAGCTCCACCTTGGCCCTCCGACCCATTGGTTCAACGCTCCCTCGGCTCCACCATGGTCCGTCATCCTTCAGGCTCCACCGGGCTCCCTCGTCCCTCTGACTCCACCTTGGTCTATCATCATTCGGGCTCCGCCTCAGACTTCCGAGTCTCCAGTAGCCTTGACCTTCCACCCCTCTGACTCCGCTGGGCTCCTCCTTCCCGCTGGTTCCACCATTGTCCTCAGCTGCACCAACTCCGCCCCCCGTCTGCCAAGCCCTTAGTTCTTTCTTTTCATTGTTCGGTGTCACTGATGTTAAAGTGTAGTATGTTTATTATCCCTGATGTTTATTAAACTGCGTCACACATCATTCCGATCAACTGGATTAAGTCACACTGCAACCGTGACATGTATCAGGGTTATTATAGTTAACTAAAATGTAAAAAAAACCATTTCTGATTCTTAAGAAACTTAAACTAAAAAAATTGAAATGTTATGTACTGGTATATGTATTCATCCCGAAACATCACGGTACAGATGTCACGGTTCGAAGCAAACAGTCAGATGACGAATACAGTCAGTCGCAGGCGATCCACACTCCAATCCAGAAGGGGGTGCACATGGTAATGCAACTCTGTTTGCTAACAGGAAAATGAGCAGAAGAGGAAGAGGCGATCTATGCACCAACCCAAAACAAGAGTTCAGATTGCATGCAAGAGTGTGATAGCAGCCTATACGCTGAGTTTCGATTAATTTTTTTTGATGCGCTTCACAAACTTCATAGAAAGGAATACTTGGACGGCAGAAAGAGGCATCCTGCTTGTTTACTTTATTTTACAAAAGCACAATGCTTTGTTTTTATTGTGAGTGTACATGAATAAAAATAGACACATTACAGTTTCTAATGAATCATTTGGCATTGTGCTGATTTGTGTGGTGGAAGTCTCACTACTACAGTCCTGTGATGAAATATGCGTCCTGGAAATGGGAAGCCTCGTATGCCGCTTCACTCGCTTCAAAAAATATGACCTATGCAAGAGTGCATTCTGTTTACTGCTTAGTGCTTAATACTCTATAGGAGGCTGTACTGTACCAACTCCTCAGGGGGACTAAATGCCACTAGATGGAACAAACTGTAAAAGAAAAGAAACCTAGTATTGGGGATTTGTTGCTTTTCCTGTTTTACTGAAATTGTATCGAACCGTGACACCAAAACTGAAGTACGTACCGAACCGTGACTTCTGTGTGCCGTTACATCCCTTCTGGAAATAAATAAAAACAAAAATTGAAATAAAAATACATTAAACATAAATAGCAATAAAAATAATAATAATAAAATGACAAAAGCAGATAAAAAAAATTTACTAAAATTTACATGAAAACTAAAAAATGATAATAAAATGTAAATAAAATTAAAATAATACTGTTTTGTATGATTCTGGTACTGTTCTGGGTCTGAGTCCTGAAGCAAAACCAGTTAAAAAAACGTCAATAGAACAGAACTAAAAAAAAAAATAATAATAATAATAATTAAAAAAAAAAAAAAGTAAATATTGCATGTGCATTAAGTCATACAGCATAAATGCATGTGTCAGAGAGCACAGCTGCGGTTCTGTTGTTAACTGTGGATTGATCTCAGAGAAACAAAAGCACCGTCAGCCCTGCGGTTCTGCTTCGCACTGCAGATAACCTGTGAAATCCATACGCAGCATCCGAACCTGCTGCTGTGCTTCAGGCTCCTGCATCTTAAAGGCTCCAGGAGCTGATAATGTGTTAATGGGCCGTTTGTCTCTGAGATATATTGACTTATTTACCCTAAAACCCCTCGTGACAAGACAGAGAGCATGTTCAGATAAGAACGCGTAATCCCTCACTGAAACACAGTGAAGCGTTCCTGGAGGATCATCACCGGCGGGTTAAAACGCTCTCAGTGCGTGTATGAAGAAATAACAGCGGCTCCTGTGGTTCACCGCAAACACACTATAGTAATGCAGCAGTGGAGACAATGAATAAAATGAATAAAACAAAGCAGAGCATTAGAGAGAGAGAGAGAGAGAGAGAGGAACAGAGAGAAAGAGATAAATGAGTGCAGTGAAGTGTTGTGTTTTTCCTGACACACACAATCAACATCAACCACACCTACTGTACAACACACACACACACACACACACACACACACACACACACAGTTTAACTGTATGTGTGCTGAATACTGATGCCATCATGCAGCAGCTCTTTTGCACCGATGAATTCATCCGTGGCTCTTTCGACACTCACTAGGGATTGTTTAAAGAGAGGAAACCTCAGAAGACACGCATTACACTTGCTCCTCATTTACTGTCACTTTCACTTCAATCAGGGTGAGAAGGGTTAACGAGCGTCTGTCGGCAGAAAACTACTCTGAAACTGTTACAAGCTACTAGTCAAACTAGCCATGCTGAACAAAAGAATCTTGAATCACATTATGTTCTTGTTTTAAGCATAAACCTTGCTAAATTTTGTTAGATTTATGTTTAAAACAAAAAGAAAGTAATTGCAGATTGTTTAAAAATATACATGCCCTAAAAACAGATTTTACATCATTTATATTCTCTAGTAAATGTATTTTAAGGATGATTTAGAAAAGTATTAGCATTCTAGCAGTATTATTCTGACACAACAATTGAAACATGACAGAATCAAACTTGAACAAATACTGTCCAACTAAAACTAAAAATTCTATCAAAATCAGAATTTAAAAACTGGGAAAACACCTGAGTGATTGTTCTCTAAATCAATTCATTGAACGCATCTGCCTATATAAACCTGTTCACTAAAACAAATCATCTGAAGTGCTGAAATGATTCAGATTTCACACAGCTACTGATTCAGCAACACAACGAGACTAAATAAAGCGCCGTGGTTCCCTCAATACTAGCCTGTTACTGGGAAAGCCAAACTGAGTTACTGTCACACTGCTGAAACCCGTAGTAAAGTCTCACGGCGTAAGTCTTGTTAGTCTCACACACAAACCCGTCTGACCGTGAAGACACAATATCACACTGCAGCTACTTTCCCTGATAAAATTCTCCATCTTGCTGTCATCGGGCTATTCTAATAGATCTGGTAGAATTGATCACCTGTCAGCCGCTGAGTAATGATTTCATATTGATGCAGCATTAGACGAGCGCTGGCATCTCATTTATTCTGCCCCGGACAACAAACTGACCGACGCACCGGAGGAACCACCGCCGGCTAATGGACACTTTTGACTGCCATTACATAAATCTAACATAATCATCCTCCGCATCAAAACAAAGAGCATAATTGCTAGTGAAAGAGAATATGACTGTGTGGTGCATTTGATTATCAACATCTCTGCATGCGAGAGATTGTGCTGGAGTGTGAACTGAGACCTCCACATCCGCCGTACTCCGAATCACTTCATGTGAACACAGTCGAACTTCGGTGTGAGCACATGACTTCTCATGTTTGTTTCTATGTTCCACGCGCTCTCCTGTCTATTTTCGAACCCCACCCGATTATTGGTTTATTTGCCCCTATTCTTTTTTTTCTCTACATTGGCTGCCAGTCCGTTATAGGATTGATTTTAAGATTTTGTTATTTGTTTTTAAATCTTGAAATGGCCCTGCACCACCATATCTTTCAGATTTATTACTCACCAAAGAAACAGGCATGTTCCTCCATAGAAAATAGTGTCTCACGAGTGGAGTTCGTATGAAATCAAACCACAGAAATCAAAACACAACATCTAGATACTGGGATGCCTCAGGGCTCGGTACTGGGACCGCTTCATTTCTCCATCTATGTCATCACTAGGATCTGTCATTCAGAAACATGGTTTTTCCCATCACTGCTATGCTGATGACACACAACTCTACCTCTCTTTCCAGCCAGATGATCCGATGGTTGCTGCTCACATCGCCTGCCTGACAGCCATTTCATGCATGAAGAACCACCACCTTCAACTAAACTTTGTGAAGACGGAGCTGCTCGTGGTCTCGGTCAACCCAACACTTCATCACAACTTCTCCATTCAGCTAGGTACATCAACCATAACTCCATCCAGGACAGCCAGGAACCTTGGAGTTGTGATTGATGAATTTAAACTTCACAGACCACATTGCTAGAACTGTCCTGCAGATGTGCCTTATCCAACATTAGAAGGATCAGGCCCTTCCTATCACAAATCCTTGTCCAAGCTCTTGTTCTCTCCAGACTGGACTATTGTAATGCTGTCTTGGCAGGCCTTCCAGCATGCACTGTCAAACCTCTGCAACTGATCCAGAATGCTGCAGCAAGAGTCTTAAACGAGCCGAAGAGAGCGCACGTCACTCCTCTCCTCGTAAACTTGCACTGGTTTATGTTTATACCGATTTTGATTATAACACACTCTTGATGACTTGATTACCAATGCATTCACACAACAAGTTCTTTCAGTCAGCGTAAATTGACTAAAATGAAAATGACTCGACAAAATACAGACTCGATTTTAAAGCAATAGTTCACCCAAAGAACGCCCACCTGTCAGCCTCTCAGCCAGCTGCAGACTTCTTCAACAGAGTGAATTTCGGGAGCACGGGACACAAGCTGAGGACTGATCATCCTGCAGCGGGCCATCCTTGTGGAGGGTGTATAGTGTCGAAACACCAAATAGTGCAAAGGTACACTACTGATGATGTGTCCCGTGCCCAATTGACCCAAAACGGTCCCCTGACCAAGATTTACCTCCCACACAACTAGGAGAATCCCCATCAGTTGATTGTCTACCATTCCCAGCAATAAGGTACATCTCAACACCTATTGGCACAAGAGTCAGCTTCTAACATCCTGTCATGTGTTTTTTGATTCCAATAGTTGACCAAAAACTGATCATTTTGTCATAATTTATTCGCCCTCATGTTTTTCTAACCCTGTTGAACACAAAAGAAGATGTTGTGGAAAACGCTGAGAGCCAAACAACTTTCTTCCATTGCATGGACAAAAAACACTGAAACATCTTCTTTTGTGCTCTTTAAATGATGACAGAATTAATAAATCCCTTTAATGAATATTTTTGTCAAAAGACAAAACCACAAAAAGACTATGCGATGAGCTCAGCTGAACGTTTGTAAGTGGCAGCATGTCGGTCCTGTGTTGGCCGTTTCGCACTGCGCCGACAGACGGCGACAGACACTTCGTCGGGTTAATGTGTTGCCATTGGTCGGCCCCCAGTTTATCAGGTCATGGAACGCGTCTGAGGAGCGAAGTACCGTGAGGGTCGGCGTCTGTCGGCACAGTGTGAATTGGTCTTAAAAGTCAGCGATCATCCTTACCTCATTTCCAGATGCTTGAGTTTCAGGCGATGGGTCTTGAGATGGGTCTTTACAATTACTTACCTTTACCTATTAAAAACAAAGGAAAAATTGTTTGTTGCGATGGAACCCCATTTATTATTCTCATAATCAAGCCTCACAGTGCACACCGCAGCGGGGAGGCCTTCGACAAGTGGCTGGCAGCTGGAAAACGACCCTCGGATTGGCGAGCGAGTCGTGAGAGATCAGGACGGAACTAGCCAAAGGATCCGGGGTGAGTTAGTGAGATTGAGGGGTCAGGAGGAGGAAGAGAGGCGAGGGACGGGCCGGAGACTGCGTGAGGCGCTCGTATGTGTGGAGTGAGGTTAGTACTTTAGTAAATAAGAGCAGGTCAGACACAAAAATGGTTGTTAGTACAGTTACAACAAAGGTTTCATTGGGATTAGTAACAGAATTTGGGTTTTAGTCATTTAGTAGAGTAGTAGCAGTCAATTGGTGAAATCCTTTGTGATTTGATTCGACAAAGAGTTTGAATTGTCAAGTGGGTTTTGAGGTTAAGAGGAAGGAAAATGAACCATCCAAAAACCATCACAACATGGGGAAGAAGCCATGCAGTTGGATGAGCAAATGAAGATGGCGTCAAATGGGAATGTTCAACCGATGAGCGCAATCAAGCGTCTGAGCAAAAGCGCTCAGCAGCCGATGGCAGAGAGGAGTCGAAACGGAGTCACGTCACGGCACAGATGGCAAGAAAAGAGGAGCGAGGACATTTAGTTGATTAAGGGGTTAAATCTGAAGGTGGGACACAACAAAATGAGCACTTGAACTCCACAGGTTTGCGTGCAAGCCGAGACTCTTTCGGCTTGGGCATCGCAGACTCCCTCTCGCTGCAAGCGGATGAAAGCATGCACACGACTGAGAACACGAAAGAAAAGAGTTCTGACTGAACGTCACGCAGATGAGTGTGAATGGGCGATGGCAACGTTCATCTGCACTGCGAGCTGTCAGTCATCTACCGCTGTCCATCTGCCAATTACCCAGCCTGCACCGGGCCAAATAACACTACAGCTCGTTCTCCCAGACCGGCCTGAAATATTGTTATTCTAGGGCGCCGAACCCCTGCCAGAGTTCATTAGATCTGTATAATTGCATACTAATGCAAGCGGTCCGGGCTGATAATATCATCCTGAAGCAGCTCGCAGCGGGAAGCCAGAGACCTGTCAATCACGCTAGCCCTTTCCACATTTTTTATTTCACAGTAGGCTGTTTATTTTATTCCTATTAGAAGGGGGTGTGGCTTTATTAAATATGCATATATGTATGAGTATATATGTGCTAGGCAACATATACATACATATATACCAAAGTAAGAGTGTGTTAGAGTGTCGTTATTGAGTTAGTATAGATGTTGATGAACACAGTTCCTACATTCTAGAAATTCTCCTACAAGCACTGCAGCGCAGGGGGCGGAGCCTAGCGTTTGACGAGTCCAGTGACAGGCAGTAAAGGACATCATCTCTGTGGGTCCAATGGCACACTTAAACATATATTTAATTTTATATTTATTATATTTATTTATATATATATACACAAAATAAAATATAAAATTAAATTAAATATATGTTCAAGTTGAAGTCATTGATTTATTATTTGTTAATTTATAATAAAAATGAATAAAAAGCACATAAAATTACTAAAATTTTGGTGACTGAAAGTATAAGCATTAAAGCCAATTCAAATAAACACTATAATAGCATATAAATGACGGCAGAGGATTGGTCTGATAGTGAGATGAACCTCAGCCAAGGTCTGATTCTCACCTGCCAAACAGCAAAACAAGCACTGCGTCAGTGTAAAGCTTCCCCGCATCAATAACATCTCCCAGGGAACTGAACTTCAGTAATAAGTAATTGTTCATGTTTAATAATTAGGTTAGTTGTCCTATGGGTATGTACACTAATGAAACCATCACTCAGCCTGACCTGAGCGAGACCAAACAGTCCAGACGACCTGAAATACGTGAATAAACATCTGGCTCTGGTACAGTCCGATGAAACCATCAGTCCAGCCGCTGTATTTCTGCGGCGGACACAACGAGGCCCAGTTCAGCACTCTGATCTGCTGAATAAATCACCGCGGCTCTTGTAATGGGGTGTTTTATGACCAGGGCTGCCCACTCCCAACCAGGGGCAGTAAATCCACCCGGAGAGACGGAGGATCATCACCTGGAGCCTGATGCCATTATCCAGCTAACGGATTGAGATGCTGAGAACCAGACACGGCTTTCACCGCTGCACTGAACTCAGCTCGATATCTCAGTATTAATATTGACATTCTCAGACTCTGGCCAGTCGGTCAACTTCACCAAAACACTTTCATTCGATCTCATTAGCTTTACTGCGTTATATCCACGCTACATCCGTACTGCCCGCCACTGGGATCCATTACCGCCTCAAACGAACGATCATAAACGACTCAAGGGAGTCGCAGCTACGGGTAACATACAGTAAAACTTTCAGTGTGCTCGAGTTCACTATCGCTGCGCACTTCTTTATTTCTTCATGGACTACTTCAACGTAATTAACAGAATGTTTAACTCTATCTGGAGGGAAGGGAGGGCGTAGGATGGACAACACAAAGTAAAAAGGATGATCGAATGGGACAGTGAAAGGAAAAGAGTGAATATCTGTAGTTTCATTGCTACCTTGATACCAATGGGAATTTGTGTAGTCAGTATAAGCAAACAGAATAGAAATAGGAAACGGAAATCCAGGGCAAACCAAAGTAGAAGACAATTAGAATGATATCTACCATATAATGCAGTTTGTTTACCATAGCGTGTCCAATGCCTGAGTGCTTTAGGAAAAAAAACAAGGGAAGGGAAAGAAAAATATATAGAATAATGACAAATCGTGAAGTCAATAAAGGTCTTTGAAAACGCGGCGGTCACAGCCTGTTAACTGTCTTTTTATTGCTCACATATTTTAGTAATTATCATTCATTCGAAAGCTTAAACCCTCAAAATTCATCCTGTGGATCCGTTTTGAAACTGGACACTGAGTTATAATGGAAACGCTACTTTAAAACATTTCAGCGACTCCATTTTTGTGATATCAAAAACTTGGAACGAAACTTGGCTTTGATTTTCTAGCAATTTCAGAGGCCAAATTATGTTGTAAAATATGCATGGAATGAAAATGTTCAACTTTTTTGGCTTCATGAATCACAAGCGAGCGAGCGACAGTTAACAGGTTCGACCAGCCGGGGGCTTTCTTTTCCTAATTTCGTTTTTTTGCCCAAAATCCAAATTTTAAGAGTTCTTTCTCATGTCTAGAATCTCTTCATTGAAGGATTTGTCAACCAAAAGAAAAACATGACAACTGTATTGTTATTATGGTTAGTACGTCAGTACGTAAGTTAATTCGGAAAACAACGGATGGCCCACATTCCGTGAATGACACAATGTTAGTCGCTTCAAAGGAACACAAACAGGTCAAAATGAAAACTGGAAGAATCTGAAGCTGTTGGGTTAGTAAGAAGACACAAGAGTTAGGAAACCATTCTCCACATAAAGAAGGGGGACGTGGGAAGATTGGGGGAGGGGCTGACTCGAGTGGGAGGGGCTAGAGGAACAGCAGTATTAGTGATCATTCTGATTGGCTAGTCCTGTGAGTGGGCGTGGCCTGTTTGCGGACGGGGCTCGTTACAGGCAAATTTGGCCAAACTTGGTTTTTGAAGCAAAGCAAGAAATCGCTCTTCTCTGGCTGACGACTGAAAGGAGGCAAAAACACAACAGCGTGAGCAACATGGGAAGGAAAACATCTTATTTGAACTTTCAACACAAGAAATTCAGAGACAGAGATAAAGAAACATCACACTGCCGCCATCTTGAACCTGGAAAAAAAGACTGTTGTGATTACGAAGCCTCGTCCAGATTCTGATCCAGACCCATGCCTCTGCAGTGCACTTACTTCAGTCACTGTGTGTGTGTGTGTGTGTGTGTGTGTGTGTGTGTGTGTGTGTGAGACGTTGTGTTAGACGTGAACGCTCACTCACATGTGTTTTTGAGGAGAGTGAGCTGCTGCTTTAATAAGTGATCAGACGCACATTGAGGGAGGAGCCGGAGCCAAACGCTGCATAGCAACGCCCTGGCAACCCCTCAGAGACACCCTAGACACCACCTAACAAGCATAATACAGGACAGCTGTGTGTATGATTGTGTGTTTTGTTGTAAATAAAAAAAGTATTAATTTATACCTTAAAATTTCACATTTAATTCAGCGTGTTAATTGGTGTTTCTTTGTAATTATTTGTAAAATTTACTAGCAATTTTTGCATGAAAATGGTTTCTCAGCTTTTTTCAAGTAAATCCTACTGTGTTGACTCGGTTTTCATTCACCAGGCTGACCTCTGACCTCTGACCTCAGTCTCATGCATGCACTCATATCCGATGATCCAGAGATTCCTGCCTAATAAATCAGAGCCGCAGTGGGAATCAGAGACATCTGAGGAAGACCGTCACGCTCCTCAGTGTCCCTGTGCTTCCCGGCCGGATGGAGAGCGGAGAATACGGATGCCGAGAGTCACAGCAGCGGGAAACCACAGGAGAATACTGAAACTGGCTCTGAGTCAGCGGGAGGACTGGAGGAGGATTCCTGAACGACGCCCGCTGAGACGCAAGACTAATATTTGACATCTTTCAGTGTTTAGAGCTCTTGATGAAGAGGTGCGCGGATTAAAACTCTGTTTCCGCAGGTAGAATCAAATCACACAGCGGCGCTTCTGAATGAATCCGAGTTTGAGCGAATCAATCGGGTGAACAATGAATCAGCAGCTTGAACGAAACGAATGAATGAATAATTCAATGACTTGCTCATTTAGACACCTACTGGCAGTTTCACTTTCTTATTTAGAGTATAAATTCCTAAAAAAAGAGCCAAATTTCTATAATAATAAAGAAACCCGTTTAAAAAATGAAAAGTCTGTCATTGACTAACCCTCATGGCCATTGAAGCCTAAAAGTTGTGTTAATATATATTGTTGAATCAAAAATATATATTTCGTTCTAAAGCTACTTTTTGTGATGTCTATTCGATGCTTTTCTCATTTAATATATGAAGCTATTGTTTCAGTAATTTCATGGTCCTTTTATCCACTTTCAGTCGTCTAAGTGTTTCCACAGAAGACAGACAGGATCAGTGTGGAGCGACGCATAATTCAGCTTGATTGATTCGTAAAGCGCTCCTCACAGAAGCAGGTGTTTATATATGAAAATGCACATTTGCAGATGTTTGAGCGCGAGTGTCAGTGCGTGTGATGAAGGTGAGCGAGTGACCGTGGGTCAGTCAATGAAACAGAAGAGCTGAATTCATCATCCTCCACACTCACATCAGCCTGATCATAATGAGGCAGGTTTGGCTCTCATGCATATGCATGACATACAGCGCATATTTAAATGAGACCGCTGTTATTTAGCAAAAAACAACAACATGCAGAACAAATAAGATGAATATGTATGAACATGTGAAGATATCAGCATGACTCCATGTGAGGGTTCGCTGTCTGTCTGTCTGTGTTGAATCACATCAGCGTTCAGCTCAACATGCACCGAATCAGAGCGAAAAACACTGTAAAATAAATACATCATAAATCTCATATTAAACTGTCACTTTAAACTAAACTAAACTAAAATTGATTTAAATAAATAATAAATATAACAATTTAATTTAAATAAATACATAATTGATTAAAATAATAAATGAATGAAATTTTATTTAAATAAATTATTAAATTTTATTTAAATAAATAATACATTATATTAAAATAAAATAATTTAATTTAATGAACTGATTAAAAATAATGTCAAATTTGATTTAAATAAATACATAATTGATTAAATTTTAAATTGATGCACTTATTAAATAATATAAGTACAATTTGATTAAAATAAATAAATAACAAATACATATAGATTATTTAAATAAATACATAATTGATTAGAATAACAAATGAAATTTGATTTAAATCATTAATAAATACATTGGATTATAATAAAAATAATAAATTTAATTTAAATTAATGAACTGATTAAAATAATATAAGTAAAGTTTGATTTAAATAAATAAATGAATACATTTGATTTAAATAAATAAATGATTACATTTTAACTTAATATATTGGATTAAAATAAAAAAATAATTTAATGTATTAATTAAATAATATAAGTCTATAAATAATACATCAGTACGGTGCAGTACTACATTGCGTTAAAAAGTAATGATGTAATTTCACTGTAAAAAAAGACCTGACTGCCTTAAAATTTTGAGTTCATTGAAATGAAAAGTTTGAGTTAATACAGTGAAGCTGATTGGTTTAATCAACAGAATCTCAAAATATTATGTTATCTGAACCACATTAATAATTAAGTTGATTTGACAAAAGAAAAATGTTGTGATAACAAATCAGGAAAATAATATTTTATAGTGTGAAATGAAATATTTTCCAAATAACATTTAGACATATGTATAATGTTAATTATACACAGTATTAATATATGATTTTATGTCTTGTAAATGTGAGGACAGGATCATATTTCACGGCGGCGTCAGGTTCACAGCAGTGTCTGAACGAGCGAGGCTTGTTTATCCCGTCATAATCCTGCTGTTACAGGGTCATTAGAGGAGGAAATGCAGCGCGATTGAGACTCTTTCAGCTCGCCAAACGACAGACAGAGAAGAAAAACTCTCAAACCCTCCGACCACAAACCACAGCACGTCTACAGCGTTGCTAGGTGACGAATTACACGAGACGAGAATGATGGGAAATACAGATGGAGCTACCGGAGAGACGGACAGACGGCAGGGAGACGCTGATGAGAAGAAAAGGAGAAATGACTGTAAACTCCGCCTCAAAACATCACCTCCACCAATCAGTGCTGCACGCATTAACATTCCCAGTGTAGTTCACTGTTGACAGTAGTCTCACACACACACACACACACACACACACCTGACCTTGGTTAAGTAACTAAAGACAGCAGGAAGTGATGTTTGCTCTGTTATATACACACGTGTGTCTATATCTCGTGTTTCAGGCGGTGTTGTGTCAATCGTGACACTGAGCGCTGTGTCTCTCTCACCTGCGCTGGAATATTGACCTGATGTTGATTAGTAACGTCTCGCTGTGTGTCTATAATAGAAACGCTGAAGGGAAAAAGTCACGACCTCTTCCAAGAAACGGCAGCGAGAATCGAACCCTCACACTGCTCCCTATAAAGTTACCAGACACGTCCGTTAAGAGAATACTGCAGATTCACTCACTCCAATCAACACACATCAGTCTGAACCTGAAGCTGACGTGAAACACATCTGGCATGAACACACTCATATGCATTCAAATACACACACACACACACACACACACACACACACACACATACAGACACTAAAGAAAGATGAATCATATCACCTTTAATGTTAAACCAAAGATTCACATTTCAGAGAATAAAACTTCAAACATCCTGACTGCATAAGTCTACACCCCCTTTAAATTGGATATAATTGTGGCTGTGTTCAGAATTTACATTAAAATGGCAAAAGTTCAGATATGAATTATCTTTCTTTCATTTTACATCACAGAAGTGATCTGTTTTAACAGATGTGTGTAGATGTTTTTATCAACTGTAAATATTGAGTAAAACATTATAATGTATAATTATTTGATCAAAGCTTTTCACTATTGAATTAATTAGCAAAAGTATATTTATAATATCTGTACACCATCTTGATGTGTTTGTTTTCATTCTTGGACTGGAAAAACATCTGTGCACATTTACTGCTCACCACTGGGTGGTGTTGTTGTGCTGTATCTCTGCATTTAATTATTTATTACATTGATTTCCATTTATTTATTTCCCTCATTCTGACTGTTATATATTACACACACACACACACACACACACACGTATGTGTGAATGTCACGGTTACTCTATTGATTATCTGGAGTTCAGCTTTGAGTAAATGTGAGGTCAGTGTTTGTCTGAATCAGATCAATAAACCAGCCACCTCTTGTTTTTTTATCATGGTGGGTCTTTCCAATGACGTTCATTGTTTTGATACTGAGCGAATGATATTTTCTATCCCATAAATCCTCTCATAAACCTTTCTGCATCCTCGTCAAGAGTTAAATGTGCCTCTTCAGATGCAGTCATTACTGGTTTTGTGATCACTCATCTCTGCTGTCTGACGGTCCGATCGGCTTCAATCCACCTTTAAATCCCTTGAAACAAAAAACAGGTCTGCTGGTTTCTGATTGGATGGTTTTTAAGGAGTTTTGGGTAACTAAACCAGCATAAACCAACAAAGGAGTGATTCTGAACCCAAACTCTCTCTCGCTTGTTCTCGGAGGAGAATAAAGCCTCGAGTGTGTAATTGAATTCAGTCCTGGACAAAAGATTTTCCCTTTTGTTTCCTCTCTGGATTCACACCATCAGCCAATAGCAATAAGCATTACCACAGTGGACACGCCCTCGTGCCGCAGCAGCCAATTACAATCGCTCTTATTACGGGTGACAAGACATTCGTTCCAATTACAATTACCAGAGCAGAGACAGAATGAGCGAGTGACCATAAGTGAAATCGATCGCATCTCTGCGCCGCTATCTGCAACTGCCAATTACAGCAGCCGTATTGAACCATTCTTCACTTTTATTCAATCTGTGTGTGTGTGTGTGTGTGTGTGTGTGTGTGTGTGTCTGTCAGACGTGTGGAAAGAAACAGAGAGCGTAAGGGTGTTTCTATATAATACACACGCTTACACCTCAGTGTTCTTTCACCCATATAGAAATTATGGTTTATAAACCAACATTTCTATCACAAGCAACAATTTTGCCCTATTAAGGTGTTTTTAATGCTACACTTGAAAAAAAATAATGTAGAAACTATTTTCACTCAGAAATTGCTAGTAAATTTCACAATTAATTACAAAGAAACAGCAAGTAACATTGAATTATTAAATGTGGCATTCTCAAGTAGAAAAACTGAAATAATATGTTCTTGTAAAACTCCAATAATCTTTGTTTCCCCCCCAGATTACCCATTTATTAGTTTAGCAAAGAGACGACAGCACCAATGAAGAGATTGAGATGAAATATGAAGAGAAAATCAAGATAAATATCACTTGAACGGGATATTTTTATTGTGTGCTATTTACAATCGAGCTGTAAATTGGTGGAAGTATGCGGAAAATATTAAAGTATTATTTTAGGATTGAATTTAGGACACATCAAATGCTAGCTGGAAAAAATCAAGTTTTTTTTTAAATTATTTTCTAAAGGTCCACAAGGACAAAAGCTCATTTTCTTTTACGTCCATAGAGATTCATTGTGCGTGAATCGCTTTGTGTCCTGAAGGAACGACTCACTGAGTCATCCGAGTGCAGATTCAGTTCGCTCTGTCCTCACTGTGTTGTTATTTGTTCTATTGTTACTCATTTCTGTTCTTTTCCAGTCCAATCATCGACTCCTTGATTTTATCCTGCAGAACAAGACCGGCATCTTCCGTCCCCTAAGGACTGCCGACTTCATTAGGTTTGAGTCAATTTTAGATGGACAACTCTTCTCCGAACAGAACATTAAGTTAAGGTGCACATAATGAAGTCCTGAAGCAGAAGGCATGGGTCTGATTCTGTCTGGATCGGGTCTAACGAGAAGAAAGCACACAGCGCTGTTCTCAGACCTGTCAGGAATCACACAGCGGCTGTCGGGAAGCACAGGGGACTGTGGGCGTCGACTGAAACGTCTCCAGCCAATGAGAATTCACTGTGATCACGCCCTTTCCCAAGTGATTCCCGACTTCAGCTCAATCACTGCAGAAAATGATGCTCTTCCTCAGTATTTCATATCCTCAGTTGTTTTGCTCCTCCAGGAAATGTTTCTTGATTTAAGAATGTTTAGATATTTGCACTGAAATACTGAGGAAGAGCATCATTTTTGTTAGGTGATCAAAATCCACACAGTTCACACTGTAAAAATCTTACCTGTCGCAGGTTTCGCGTGACTTTAACATCGTGCCAAGCGTTGTCGTTAAACTTCCCGTTGACGGGCTCCACCAGAGCCTCGAACGCGCCGGAGCCCAGGTTGATGACGAGCCACACGGCGCCGCTCTTCAGCGACAGGTTGACGTAGTCTGCGGATTTCCCGGTGTGGAGCATCAGACCGTTACGCTGGAGAGTTCGGAAAGACAGCGTGATCTCGTCCGTGCTGCTCTGGATGGGCGTCATGGACAGATCGTAGCAGAAAAACTCGTTTCCCTTGAAGGTGGCGACCGATTCTTCTTTTGCTGCAGAGAGGAGGAGAGAAAATGAGTTTTTCTCTGAATCAAAACAGCAGCAGCAGTGAAGGGATGGAGCAAATCAACACTCTTTACCAACATCTAGCACACTCTTACACTGAATCTACACCAGAAAGACAACACAACCCATTCGAATCAGTCAGTAAACGGATTCCCTACTCTATTTCTTACATAGTTCAAGTGCTTTGTATTTGGTACATTTCACTGTGGATTCTTTGGTAAATCAATCACATTTCGGTGCAAACAGACTTTTACGATACGGACTCGACAGTAATGCGACAACATGTCAGTAACTGTGTTCATTCTAATACCTGATCTGATATTAAAGGTGCCCAAGAACAAGATGTAATATAAGTCTTAGGTGTCTCCTGAATGTGTCTGTGAAGTTTCAGCTCAAAATACCCCATAGATTTTTGTAAATTAATTTTTTTAACTGCCTATTTTGGGGCATCATTATAAACGCGCCGATTTATGCAGCGCGGCCCCTTTAAATGCTCGTGCTCTCCGCCCCCGGAGCTCGCGCTTGCCTTGAACAGCATAAACAAAGTTCACACAGCTAATATAACCCTCAAATGGATCTTTACAAAGTGTTCGTCATGCAGCATGTCTAATTGCATAAGTATAGTATTTATTTGGATGTTTACATTTGATTCTGAATGAGTTTGATAGTGCTCCGTGGCTAAAGCTAACATTACACACTGTTGGAGAGATTTATAAAGAATGAAGTTGTGTTTATGAATTATACAGACTGCAAGTGTTTAAAAATGAAAATAGCGACGGCTCTTGTCTCCGTGAATACAGTAATAAACGATGGTAACTTTAACCACATTTAACAGTACATTAGCAACATGCTAACGAAACATTTAGAAAGACAATTCACAAATATCACTAAAAATATCATGTTATCATGGATCATGTCAATTATTATTGCTCCATCTGCCATTTTTCACTGTTGTTCTTGCTTGCTTACCTAGTCTGATGATTCAGCTGTGCACAGATCCAGACGTTAATACTGGCTGCCCTTGTCTAATGCCTTGAACATGGGCTGGCATATGCAAATATTGGGGGCGTACATATTAATGATCCCGACTGTTACGTAACAGTCTGTGTTATGTTGAGATTCGCCTGTTCTTCAGAGGTCTTTTAAATAAATGAGATTTATATAAGAAGGAGGAAACAATGGAGTTTGAGACTCACTGTATGTCATTTCCATGTACTGAACTCTTGTTATTCAACTATGCCAAGATAAATTCAATTTTTGAATCTAGGGCACCTTTAATGATTCATGTACAGTCAGATGATCTTTGTCTGTGTTTCAGTAAATCAACCATGATCTCATGAGAATATGTGTGTATTTTTACGTAAAGTGTAGTTCTACCACACATACATTTACTTACGTTTACATACACACAAAAACGTACAACCTTGACGTATTTATAGCACTAAAACGTAAAAATACTTGCATATTAACAGCAATAAAATATAAATCACTTACGTATCCAAGTGTGAATGTGTATAAATTCCCATTAATATTAAAATCGTGGCATTAATGTTTTAAATCAGTTGTAGCAGTTTACTCATCTACTTAATCTGAAAATAACATTTCTGTTCGTGAGGATTACACAATGTTAAACAAGGCTACACTTTAAAATCTTAAAATGAATAAAATTTCTGTAATTGTTTAACCATTTATTTAGTTTGTTTGCTGTGTGACACAGAAGTGTTTTCTCCTATGCAGAGGCTGATAAGATACACCAAAGCACAACATAAATTCACAAATCACATTTTATTTGTTCGCTGAACTCCTAATCTTTAGAATCCATATGTTTGTAAGGAACAGATCCAAATTCAGCCCTTTATCCATCAATCCTCATCTTCATTCTCAGCAGCAGCGACCGTCACAGTCAAAGGTCGCGCTCGTAATCATTCGAATGTGAAAGTCACGCCCTCGAGAAGCGGTACGACATGCTATACGGCACTGATATCGGACGCTCATTGGCTCTCACCTGCTTCGTCACAGATTGTGACGTGTTTCAGTGGAAAGACATTTGAGTGCGCACCTTCACGGAGAGACGCCGGATTCATATTTTCATGGATTAATAAGTTAAATTCTGCTCTGTTCTCTATAAAAAACTCTTACTGCCAGAGAGGACTGCAACTCTTCATCATTTGAACTACTTTTGGTACCACTTTTGACATTTTCTCATTTTAAATTAATTATTGTGATTACGCTTGTTTGTCTGTTATTCTTTTATTTATAACATTATAATGTTAGTTTTAAGAAATGGTTATGGGTAGGTTTAGGGATAGGTGTGGATTAGCAGCTCAAAATATAGTTTTAATGTGATATTTTTACTAAAATTGTCATTTTCCTACACATTTCTGTCCATTATGTTTTATTCTTTTAACATTCTGTATAAAATGGGTATGTTTAGGTTCAGGGTGGGGTTTAGGGATCTTACATTTATCTACAAAATGATAAAATGGAAATTATACATACTTCTTTATGACATGTAAGATTCATACATATTTTAAGTTTTTTCACTGTAAATAAGTAAGTATTTTTACATTTTAGTGCCATAATTATGTCAATATTGTACGTTTCAGCACCTTTCTAAATGTACAAAAATGTACATTTTGTGTCTTTGAAAGTTACGTATTAATACCTACGTATTAACAATGAGACCAGGCTGCTAAATCAAACCAGTGACTAAACGCTCAATTTTACGTTGTTTCTCCTTAGCAGGATGAAAATAATCTGTTATTTAAACTGTGATTAAATTATATGGACTCGAGCCAAAACTCACGTTTTATTCAACGAATCTCTTATTTACATCGTGTTTGCACTGTTAATGTTCATCACTGCAACCTTTCATGCCACGATCTAAATATAATGCTATAATAAACACTTTTCACAATTGGTTAACCTTGGGAACTGTAATAGAAAAACATGCTAAAAGTGTTTGAAAGAGTAACAATGAGCTAATTCATATGCAAAGATGTCAGCCAATCACAGCAGTGGGCGTTTACACTGAAGTCTCACACAGACACGCCCCTTAAAACAGAGCGTTCAAATCTAAATGATAACAATTTTTGATGTAAAAAGCATACTAACATTATAAGTGTATTCTAGGAAACATTATAAAACGATAAACCAATGCAGTTCACGACCTCTTTAAAGACGGCTTTATGCCCAAAAGGTTGTATATAAAGAGAAATGTCTCACATGATTGCATAATACTTCCATGTTCATTTTTTTTCTAGTGATAAAGTATGTTTAGAGTTGTTTAAGTCATACAATTTAATCAAAAAAAAAAAAAAAAGAATTAAAACAAAATTAAGTAAAACTAAATCCATAAAATGGTGGGTTAAAAGGCTCTATATATGAAGCCCCTGACGGAAACATTTAACGTTCTTTATTTTCCTGACCCCATTGGCAGATATTTTTTCTTGTTTTAAGCACAAACTCACTTCATTTTGCTTCTCCAGTAAACGCATCTTGATTTAATAATGTTTAGATGTTTGTACTAAGCAGGACATTCATTCTTTGCGGTGTAATTAGTCCTAAACATGTAAAACTCTGGTGAGAATAAGGTTCAAAGCAAATCGTATGGTCGTATTCCCAACTGCAGACGTCCTCTGGGGAGACGCGCTCTTCTCCAGAATAAACAGCGTTTTCTTTAAGTTTCCTGACTGGAGCGTCCTGAAGATTATGTCATGTATCATCAGTAGGATATGCTGGGATTCCCGTATTCATGAGCGCTTTCAGCAAATCTAAGAATCCTCATGAGAAAGAGCAGATGAACTGAAGTCTGCTGTAAAATCCAGTGAGTAAAACTGCACGTACATTCATTCATTTCCAGACGTTTTCATTGGAAGTGACATACATTAGGTTTTCCCGCAGGATCAGTCATCCTGGAGCGACCCGAGGTCAAGTGCTTCGCTCAAGGGCACAAAACAGCGTTTTATACGACTCTGAAGAGTTCAAACCTACAGCCTTTTGGATTTCAGCCCAGATCTTTAACCACTAAACCACAGGTTTATTAATGTTTCATTTTATTCAGGTGAAGATGCTGCAGCTCCTCTGTAAAAGATCAGTGAATTATGTTTTCATGCCACTGACTCCGAGAACCGTGCAAATATTTTAATGCGGAAGTGATTTGTTTCAGTTTTCTTAATTAATTTGCCCCAGAGTGTTTCCTTAAGATGTAGAGAACATCTAAACCTCACACACACACACACACACACACACACACACACACACACACACACACACACACACACAGATCCATCCTTACAAAAAATATTAGGAATACAGACAATGCCTGAAGCAATTTCAACACACACACACACACACAGAATAACACCAATAAAACTGGAAGCACAGCATTAATAGAGTTTGGCGCTTTGCATACGTTATTTTGCAGTATTTTCTCTGGATGCAGCTCAACTACAGATGCTTCAGAAAATGTTTTTTAATCAATAAGTTATTTCTGACGTCCATAAAGCACATTCAAACTGAAACACACAGTGCATGTGCTGCAAACATCAGTGTTTGTGAGAATCAAGCTGCATTTATTTCTACAGCGCTTTATACATGACAGATCATTTCACGGTGATAAACAGGAACAATACAGAATCAAACTTCATCTAATACGAGACAAATTCAGCTCTGCAGAAGACAATAGAGTCATAATTCAGATCAATTCAGTTCAGTGTTGATTCAGTTCAGTTCAATAACTGAGTTCAGATATAAGCAGCTCTGCAGAAGACAGTGGAGTCATTATTCAGATCGACGAAGACCGATTCCATAAACGTGAGAAAGAACAGACCGATCATAGAGGTGAACGAGGAGACCAATCAGGACGCAGGATCAACAGAGGTGGGCTGTATTGTGCTGTACTGAAGGAAAGTGTCAGGATCTGGTGAAGCGCTGTGTGTTCGTCTCTCGATCCGTGTGTAATCTGCCTCTCTCCCGCTGCACCTTTTACTGGCCTGTGAGCTTTAATACAGCCTGATCCCCGTCGCTCCAGCGAGCCTCGGCTAAACCCTGCTGTCTGTCGCTCTAAAGCTCTTCTTGTGTGTTCTGATGTACCTCACGCTGCTAAAAATAATGCTCTTCCTCAGTGTTTCTGTCTTGCTTTCCAGTACAAATATCTAAACATTCTTAAATCAAGATATATTTACTGGAGAAGCAAAATGACTGAAGATATTGAGACTTGTTTTCAGCCCACAGCTGTCCTTCATGCGGTCTGTCTCTCTGCACTGGCACACAGCTTGAATCCTATTCAGAATTGATCTGGGAACGGGAACCTCCTGCCTGTGTTTTCCGTCTCTCCGCCGTCAGAATCAGAGGGAGAGGGGGCGGGACCTGCACTCTCAGTGGTCCAATCTGATTGGCTGGAGGGGTGAAGTGTCAGTGGTGTGATTGAATGACTGCTGTGTCATTATCGTGGCTGAAATCCCATCTATAGCTGCCAATTAAACCAAAATAATTACTGCAGTGATGATGTCACGCACAACTGAAGCACCAACACTCACTGTATACTGTGTGGGAAAAGCACTTCTGAACACACACACACACACACACACACACACAGTGATGTGTTTAAATGACAGAGCTTCTTTCTTAAAGGAGGAAAGAGTGAAAAATGGTGCTGACAGTTTGATTGATCAGTGTTTCAGCTTTTAGAGAAAACTCATAAAATGCTCCATATCTCTCTTTCATTCTCTTTCACTCCGAAACGAATCACATCTCTTTGACTCATCTCTCTTTTTGTTGTGGCTCTGAAATTGACAATCTTCTATATATTTTTTGCCACTGTTCCCCATATATATGTATCCTCCGTGTGTATAAATGTATACTGTACATCCATTTCTTTCAAATAAAACAATGCGCATTTACTTTAGATAGATAGATAGATAGATAGATAGATAGAAAAATAGATAGATAGATAGATAGATAGATCTCATTACTACAGGCAAAAGCAAGGTTTGAAAATTAATGTTAAAGGCCACCTATTATGCAAAATTCACTTTGACATGGTGTTCAGAACAAGCCGTTTGCAGATTCCGTACAATGTGACGTCAGTTTGCACAGGCCCCGCCCACGACTGCTGACGGATTAGCATAGACCCCACCCTGAGCGAGTTGTACGCGGTCCACCATTTTCTCCAGGCTGGAGCAGCTGTAGTAACAAGGATAAGCGATTGAGGTGTTTGTTGTAGGATGTAAGAGTGAACAGAACAGTCTTCACGTACACCTGACTCCAGAGCCGCTGAAGACGCAGTGGATTAGTTTTGTTTTTGAAGAGAATGTGCCCCATATACTTACATTTATTTATGTCTGCACAAATCATTTTACACCAGGCTGCTTTGTGAACGAATATCAGTCCAAAGGGACAATACAAAATCAGCCTCCAGAGCAATATACTGGTTATGGCAGCGATGAATGGAGAGCACTTTATTATGGTTCATTGGAGTTGTTTCATGGATATAAAGTTTACCAGTTCATTAAACATCTCCCGTAAAGGCATAAGGTCTGTATAGATCTGTTTTCTGTAACGAGTGTTTCTGTGTTCTTCGCTGTGTATGTTGATGATAATGCAAGAGACTGAGAGTTTATGGATAAGACTTTAATGCACACTTCTATTACTGTGTTTTATTCAGCTCTTACTGTGATTTTCTGGAGTGAAAACGGACGCTTCATCTTTTGTGTGAAGTACAATAAACGTCATAAAACTCATCAGTAAAGTTTTGGCCATCATTCGGACGGGCTCCGCTACAACAGGCTTGTACTAATAGTTGATAAAAGCAAGATGACAACATGAGTTATAACCGTAATTAAACTAAACTATAGCTGTTCTATCTCCACATACTCTCTGGTTCAAACTAAACACCATTACTGACAGTTTCTGACATTTTCAGTGCGTGAGATTGTCCTCTTTTGTTGTTGCATGAGCTCTTGAATCTCTGCCTCTTCTTGAAAAAACTCATTTGCATTTAAAGGGACAGAAAAACTGCATGTTTCTGCTCACCCCCAACAAGTGGCAATTTTAACATGCTATAAAATTGATCTGTGGAGTATTTTGAGCTGAAACTTCATATACACACTCGAAAAGGTCTGAATCTGTGAAGCTCCTCAGGAACGAGACTGACGTCCACATGGAGCCACAGAGCTGAACACAGTCTGAGAGGAACATTAACGCAAATGATCCACTCGACGCTCGATGGCTTCATTGAGGAGAACTGAAGAGATGTGCGACCATCAGACGGGTCACAACGGGTCACTCGACTACAATGAACAGAGACCGTCTACACATGTACAAGACTGATGTCACTGAAACATCAGCAAACTGATCATATTCTGTCTGGATGAGTGTCTAAACATCCCTGAAACAAGACGGATCCCCCTGAGAAGCTCTGTACTTGTCTCACTCCACTGGCAAATTGATGTTTCTTGTTTTAAGTGTAAATCTAACAAAAATTAGAAGAAAATAATGGTAACATTTCACAATAAGGTTTCATTTGTCAACATTGGGTAACTACATTAGTCAACATGAACTAAGAACGAACAATACTTCTACAGCCTTGACTGAACTCTCCATTATTAAAATCAGAAGTTGTATCAGTTAACTTTAGTTAATGCAACTAACTATTCGTCATCATTTCCTCTGGTCTGCTGTGTTCGGGTCGCTGAAGGTCGAGCTCTTCACATGCGCCGGTCGCTCTCTGAAGGAGGGTTTAATTGCCTGTTGCCGCAGTAACGCTGCGTTCTGCTCCGCCTCCTCGTGTCACTAATGCACCTGCTTCATTTTCCCTTCTCTTGATTTCCCACGTTTCATCTTTTGCTCATTCTGTGCATGTTTGTATTTTTTGTCTTTAATTTTAATGAGATGAGTTCATTAAAAAGTCAGACGCTGTTCATCATGTAACACGTTTATCTCCGTGACGCTCAAACCTGTTGAAGTTCTCACTGATATTATCCTGTTTCCTGAACAGTTTTACATTCAACCTGAGCTCATTTTTAGTATTTTAAGGGGCAAAGTAAATCCTACAGCAGATGTTTTTCAGTGTGTGACGTCATTACATGTTCATAAGTTCGTGTGAGCTAATGCACTCCAATGGACCACATCCAGTACTGTGATGTGTGTTTAGCTACTGTAGAATATTCCAGAATATGAGAGTGCGGCTCTGAGATCAGCTGGACACGACGGCTGTGTGCGGTTTGTTTAACAACGAAGACAGCTTTTCAATTTTACCCCTCACTGAGCAAAACACCCGCACACTGAAGACTAATGTGACGCTACTTCTGTTGAGTGTGCCTTTATACACGTGTGTGTGTGTGTGTGTGTGTGTGTGTGTGTGTGTTTTACTGCACGGCTGTTACAGCAAAATACAGCTCTACACAGATTCAGGGTTAAAGTATCATGAGAAAGAAAAATAATAATACAGCCTTAATGTGAAATATCATCAAACGCAGTGTGCATGTCGAGCGCTTCAGATCAGGCACGTATGAGCTTCACTTCAGTAAAGACGTCGCCTTCGTAGGGAACTGCCTATTTAGAAGGTAAGAAGGTGGTTTAAGACAGATCTGAGATGATCATAAAGACTTACAGAACACACACTCACACCCCCATAATTCTGCCTAGAGAAACAGATGATGGGCTGCAGACGATGAGAAACAACAACAACCCTTCAGTGCAGATCTCAGAGAAACATTAGGTGTTCTGAAGTAAAAAACCATGACACAACTGACTCTTACAAATGAAGCGACCACAGAATTAACCACATTAATCAACAGAATTTCAACACAATGTAATAGAGCTTCCTGAAGGAATTGTGCGTTTATGAACAAATCGTTATAATGAATGATTCAATGACTCAC